>NC_051438.1:16405721-16513623 GCF_001649575.2 Kryptolebias marmoratus | reverse complement strand
GATATTACGTAATATCTAACTGTAAAATGTTTAGTTTACTAAAGTATTTCAGCAAATTTCAGCCTAGTGTCAAGCTCTTATTTTGGTACTTCCTGTTTCAGGCATTAAAAATTAGCATATTAGCTAAACATTTAGTTTCAACATTTAACATTTAGATATAACATTTAGGATTTAGATTTAACATTTAGATATAACATTTAGGATTTAGATTTAACATTTAACATTTAGATTTAACATTTAGGATTTAGATTTATATTTAGCATGTAGCTGTAACAATTACATTTAACTAGCTAAATGTTGTAAAAAGTGACATCAGAAAATCCAGTGTTTGAAGCTAAATGTGACAAAATTTAGGCATGAATTTTGAGCACAAGCTCGTTTACAAACGGCGCCCCATAGCAACAGAGTAAAATGTCTGTTTTGGTGTTTTTAAAGGACGATATTTGACGATATCTATATGTTTTTATCATAGTTATTAATTGTGACAGCAGTCGATAGCTAACACAATTCAGCTGATTGACAAAACACGAGCTAAAGCTAAAATAACTTCCATAAAAACTCAAAACTGCTGCTATTTATCTACGGAAGACCATTTCCTCCACAAATATTTAACCCATAAATATGAGATATTGTCTAAACACTTTTAGTGACTCAAAATTATGAGATATTGTCACAAAAATATGATTTAGCATCTCCAATCTGAGACTTAGAATCCAAACTATGTATCTTGTAAATATGAATTAGCATCTTAAAATTATCTGCTTTTATTTTATGATTTAGTATCTCCAAATTATGCTTTAGTGTCTTAAAATTACAAGTTATTCTCTCATAATCATGATTTAGCGTCTCTAAATTATGACTTAGCATAAGTTTTCCCCACCAAAACTGAGGTAATTCAAAGAGCCATCTACAACAGGTAATATGTTAATTGTTCATAACTTTTTCCTCAGAAATATCTGAACTACCCCTTGAAGAATTTAACAGTGTAATTTTAGGTATGTGGCCTAAAACTTTGTAGGAAAATGCAGGATTCTTTCTTAGATTAATGAAAATTTCATTTAATCCTTTAATTAAAACTGCTAAAACCTATATTCTTTCTGCTTAATTAAGCCATCACATAACTATTTAGTCTCCATGAGGTACTTGGGTCAATAAATACTGAAGCAATAAGTCGCTTGAAGCACCGATGATAAAAATATCCTTCAACCATCAGTCTGCAGTGAAGCTGTTTTAAATGATTATTTATTTTAGTAGCTAATGTTTATGATTAACGCTTGATTCAAAACAAACAAAATATGGAAATAATTTGAAAAAGATATTTTATTTTATCATCAAAGGCAGAGGTGCTTTAGGTACAATGGTAAGCAGTGACAAATTTACAAAAGGGGGAAAAAAAATAAAAAGTTGAAATGGAACAAATAAAATGAGAAATGAGGCTAAAACAAGACGAGTTTTTCCACCAGAACCAAACGCATCTACACCAGTTCATCTTTTACTTCACGGTAGATCACTAGATTTTATTTTCTCCACTTTAATCTAAAACACAGTAATGAAGCCGATCTACAATAAGAAGCAAAGTAGATCCTCATCGTTTTTGACAGAATACACTACCGATGTATCGCAAGAAAACAAAGCCCCCCCCCACCCACACACATAGAATAAGGGTAAAAATAAAAAATAAACTACAATCAAATTAAAACTGCTGGCAACAGGACTGGCTTTTGGTTCTGTTTCACATCATTTCGATTTTAAACACAAAGCCAACAGATGTTACATTTACCAAACTGCTGTGGTTTAAAAAAACAAAACAAAAACAAAAAAAGCAGATATTTTTTATGTGATATCTTTCCTGGACACGACTAATACAACAAAAGTAGTATAGTAAACAATGATTTTTGTTTTGTTTTCTAAAAATGTCACAGGAAAGCAATTGCTCAAACGGATCGATCCGTCCTCCTCTTTTCTTGTCATCGAATTTCTGCTTTTCTACAAACTGTAAAATCGGAGACTTCTGTCCATTCCTGCAGACGTCAGGAACTTCGCATTTTCTCCAAAGGCCACTCCAGTCACCAACCCGGTATGGTCTGTGACGAAAAACAAGATTAGGGACTCCCAGACAATCCTCTGTCGCATCGAATAAAACCCAAAGATTGGGGTTGTTTTTCTCCTCACCTGTGAAGTTGAGGACCTCAGACCATTGCTTGCAGATGTAGACACGAATGTCCGATCCTCCGACAGCCAGGTACGTCCCGCTCTGATCAAACACGAGGGACTTCACCTGAAAGAGACACAAGAACAGCAGAAAGAAGGGAAAGCAGGATTAATCGTTGCGGCTGTACTCTGTAGCCTGGAGCTACACGATGCCGTCGATGTCTGTTGCAAAATGTTTATCATAAATATAAATCTTAAGGCGTTTGGCAAGAGAATAAAAACAGGAAGCAGCGAGAAACCGATGGTTTGCTCCAAAGATAAGAACTTCATTGTCAACTCCTCTTCACGTTATTTAACCTTCAGATATAAAAGTAAAGTACGACGTTGTCTCACTGAGACGCCAGGATCACGCCGTCCGATTCTGTACCCTTATTTTGTAGCGAGCTTCGTACTCACCATGTGTGTAAACTTAGACAGGACAGAGCTGTTTCAAATCAAACATCACATGTACACTTCGATAATAAAAGATCATCACAATAATGTCTTGCTTGTTCTTGCAGGTGACCTTTAAAACTGAGCACACAATAAGACAACAGCTTAAAAAAACAAAAAGGAAATCAGAAACAACCTTTCACCTGTCCTGAGTTCTGCTGTCTGCTAACATCTCCTCCTATCGTAGTGCACCGTGTCAACATGTATTAAACACTGTTAACGCACTTATTCTCAAGTTTAGACCTGTGTAGTTTGAGCCAGTCTACAGGTTTTATACTCAACCATCACATTAGAGTAAACTAACTTCTCTGTAGGAGCTAGTTCTCTCCTGCGACAGGAATGATAATAATTTGTATCTATTACCTCATAGTTGTTGTCCAGAGTGATGGTTTTGAAGTTTTTCAGTTTCCTCAGATCCCACAGTTTCACAGAGCTATCCTGAGCGCCTGATTAAAACAAAACAAACAAACAAAGATGTTGAAGGACCTCCAGTAAATATGAAACCATGAGGATGAAAATTAACTTTCGAAATACTGTCAGTGTTCAGATTAACTTGATGGAGGAGCAACTTCTGAAATCTTCTGGCAACTTTCCAGACACGCCTGTAAGATAAAACACCTGTACTCCTCACCTGTGGCCAGATAGTATCCGTTCTCGGAGAACGCAATGGAGGTGACGGGTCCAGAGTGGCCCGGGAAGTTGGCCACGTTGGTGCGCTCCTTCAGATCCCAAATTTTAATCTGGGAGTCGGCCGTACCGGTGCCGAAAATGAGTCCATCGGGGTGGAACTGAGCACAGGTGAGAGCTGTGGAGCCCAAACGAAACCGTTTTTTAGAGACAGAAACCTTTAGGGCAAGAGGTTATGAGCAAAAAGCAATTACAGATGCTCTTACCGCAGCCAGCACTTTCATCAGTAACTTTGGTGAGAACTCTACCAGTTTGAATATCAGAAAAGGCCCAGTACTGCAGAAAGGAAAAAAGGAACAAAGTCAGGAGGAGGAGCAGATCAATACGAGAGTATTATTGTTAGTTTAGTGATTCAAGCTGAAAGCACACCTGATCCTCGGAGGAGCTGAGCAGGTAGTCTCCAGTGGCGTGCAGAGAGAGTCCGGTGACACCTGCCTCGTGGGCACGCACCACCTGTACGCAGTTGCCCCCGGTAACGGACCACACACGGATGGTGGCGTCAGGAGAGGCAGAGAAGACCATAGACTAGAGAAGAAAAGACAGAGTGAAGAATGGTACAACAGATTTAAATAAAATTCATATTTCACATGTTTATCAACCTGTTTCTTTACCTGATCTGACTATTTCATAGTTTGGACTTTTATCAATAAATAGAGCAATAAAAGACGAGGAAGAGTCACCTGAGATGGATGGAAAATGACAGAGGTGACTTTTTTGGCGTGACCTTTAAGAGTCACCACAATCTGCTCCTCACTCTTGTCAAACACCACAACGTTCTTATCAGCTCCACCTAGAAAAACAACACAGTCAGTGTCTGATTCTCCTACAGAATACGACACCGTAACAAAACAAACATGAACCGAGAGGCGTATACGTCGCACCAGTGAGCACTTTGTTGGTGTCTGAGGGACACACATCCAGAGCCAGAATGCCAGGAACACTGGCACTATGAAGACCCTGAAAACAGAAATAAGAACTGTGAAATTCTCTGCATCAAATACATTATTTTAAACATTTCACCCCCCTGATTCTGCAGAATCTCCACTTACAGCGTGAGAGGCCATTTGGCGATATTTGCTGAGATCCTCAGCTCTGACCAGCTCCTCGGGAACGGTTTTTCCTCTCTACAGAAATACAGAAAGGTTATAAATGATATAATATCACAATAGTCAGGAAGTTTACCCAGTGCTTACACAACATGGAGTTAAAACAGCAAATGACATTAAAAAGATACCTTTTTTCTCTCTGTGGTGAGGATGGTAGCCTTGTCTTGGAGCTACAAAAACAAACAAAGAAAGATTTAACACGCTCGACAGGCTAGTTGTTGAGAGAATAATAATCTGTAGGTAAAAGAAACGGCTCGTACCTTCTGAATGATCTCTGGAGTCATTCCCACCTGTTCGCTGATCTCCATAGGCTCTCCTCCAGCACCCTGACATGCAAAACTTACTGTTAGACCCGGCAAAAGGCGACCAGCATTTGTGATGAGTGTTTGAATCGATTACTAATCAATGACTCACTGCTGCTGCTGGCTGAGAGGCTGGGACTGCCTGAGGGGTCACCAGTCCAGCTTGAGGCTTAAGTGTCGCAAGAGCTGTAAAACAACAAACAAAATTATGCACAAGCTAATGTTGGTGTGGAGCAAATATTTGGTCCAATTACCATGTAGAACTGTTTTATTTTTAAATAAAAAGACGCCTTTCAGTGGCGGACACAAACCTTCTCTGGCAGCAGTGACCTCCTTGTTGAGTCGAGCGATGACTCTGCAGGCGGCGTCGTGTTGATAAAGAGCGTGTGAGAGTTCTTGGCGAGTCGTCTGCAGCTGCTGCCGCAAGGTGAAGCTATGAAGCATGACAGCATCCTGGTACACAACGTAGGGGGGGGGAATCAAAGAGGGTTTTTTTATGTTTTTTTATGGTAAGTAACATAGATTTATTAAAACTCCAAGCAAGCTGCACAATTGTCCTGAAATTACTTTCAGAAGGAACTTGAGTGCAACATATTTGACAAGAATATATATATATATTTTCCAGTCTTGGTTGGTGTATGCAAAACAATTTAAAAGAATGGATCATTTCTGCTCCAAGTACCAATTGTGTGAAGAGTATTGGCAGCAGGAATTAGAAACAGAAAGGACAGCACGTAGTTCTGTTGTAGATTTGCCGCCTCCTGTCTGTTTATCATACTCACCCACTCATCCTGAAGAGACTTGAGAATGGCAGGGATGCTTGTTGCTGATGGAGCCTTTGGTCTAATAGGATGAGTCACTAAAATAGAAAAAACAAGTTGGTAATTTCCACAACAGACAGAATTCAGTCATAATCTGCAGTTTTTTTAAGGCATAGCAAATACCCTAGACTATATTGCAATTTTGCCATATTAAAGTGTGATACGTCATCTTCATCTGTTAACGAAAACACATTTTCTTAACAATGTTTTAATAACTAAAACATATTTGTGCTCTAACCCTCCCTACACAGTTATAACCTAAGCCTCGCTCATTATAGTAATTTTTGAAGGATCTTTTGGACTTGCTGTACAATCCTGGTTCTGGAGGAACACTATCCTGCATGTTTTAGGTGTTTCTCTATATTAACACACCTGATCCTGATCTGAATGACTGAGTGATTAACAGGTTTCAGCAGAACTTAAAGACCTGCTGTAGAGCAGGGTAACAACTAAAACACGCAGGATGGAAACGCTCCAGGACCAGGACTGAACACTGCTGTCACAGATGAACCTGTTAGCTGGTTGGCCAATCAGTAAAATTACATTTCTAGTCTTGTTACCTTTGCTGTTAACATCCTTTCTGATCACCTGCGATCATCTAGTTAATATTTTGTTTGTAAATTAGTGCAATGCAGCTAAAGATAAACCTATTTAGGTGCAGCAATCTTCAATATGTATTTTAGTTAAACAATTTTGTTTATTATCTCTTAGCAAATAAATTTAATAGGGAAAACACAAATATAATATATCCCTTCTTCCCTTGCTTTAGCTGAAGCTATATAAATGAAATAAAAGTAACTCATGTATCTGTGATAGTTGATTTGGGAAGTGATGTATGAATTTGTGGGTAAATAAGTAGTATGGACAATGATTGTTAAAGCTGCAGTGTTTTAAATATAAAATTAGACATGCAATGAATCAAGTTTGAGGTTTATAAGAGGGAGCTACAGACACAGCAGCATCACAGAGTGTGTTTATTTATCCTCAGTTCACTGAAACTTACCTTTAATGTCCACCAGCTGCTCCTCGGACAGGGGCTGTCCGTTCATCGGGTCCGTCCCGTTCTCCGCGATGTACTTCTCGATCAGCCTGCGCTCGAACACATGATTGGACACCGGGGAGATGCACGGGTGCTCCGGCACCTCGTTGCAGACTGGAAAAAAGGAAAGTGAAGCTACCATTTACGACTCAGATAACAAAACCGTGAATACGGCTAAAAACAAGTATAGAGAGAAACTCTCGGAAGGCAGAAGGCGGTTTGTGTGGCCGCTAACGTTAGCAGCGTTAGCTTGTAGCATTAGCGCCGCGCTAACATTTCTGGCTCCTTCTTAGCAATAAATTCAGCTTTACTTACTCGCACAAACCAAAGACATCTTCCCAACGCGGCCCTAATAGTCTCCTCCTAAAAGTGAATTATGCTCACTCGACACCTTATAATTTATTCCTACTTTTGTGCACTTATATTTTGCTCCAATTAGAAGTAGCACGCTGTTCTTTCATTGCCGCTATAAAAGGAACTGCTTCCTTTTTCTTCTTCTACGGTGCTTTTCCCCCCAACGTCTTTTTTCTGCACTGCCCCCTGCTGGCACAAACACACCACTACACCGCGGAAATGGGGGAATACTAATTATGGCACTGTAGTATTTCCCACCCAAAGCAACAAAAAGAACGAAATGTTTTAAGATGTCAGTGTTAAATATACATTTTTATTGTTTTAGAGATGACCTTTTCATATCTGTTAATTGACAAAGTTAGTAATATTATTAGGTACACACAGTTGAAAGATTAACAGGCTGTTGCAATATTTGTAGTTACATTTTTACAATTTTCTAAAGGGTAAATACACTACACTTGCAAAAAATACATAAACTGCAGAACAGACATTTTTAATGATATATATATTTTTTGCAGCAGTCGGGAATGGTCCACTTGACGGGTAAGTATTTCACTTTATGCAAAAATGACATGAAGTATTTAATGATTCTCTTTTGCCAACTTCAGTAACACTACCCTGATGTTTATGTAGCCCTAGAGATCACATAACATCAATCAACATGAAGACGCCCAGCAAATACAGTGCAGATCACATTGGTCCTGAGGGTCTGGAGGTAGGTAACAGCAGGAGATTTCATGAGCACCATTATCCAGTGCAATGTGAGACATGAAGGTTAACGTTCAACTCATGGTTCAGAAATCAAAACAAACCAACGGATTATAACTGTGCAAACTCTGCACACAAGGTTGTCCATTGTCATCTTAAAAACCTCTACTGTAACACCTCCATGCTTTTTGTTTCTTTCTGTTAGATTATTCCAGTCTCTATCTTATAAAAAGTCCAGTTTCTGTGAGGTGTAAACACTGCAGGACTCAGATGTGTCTGTGTCCAGCGGCAGCGTGGAAAAAAAGTCTTTTGATTGGCTCCACCTGTCCTCGTCTCCTTCTTTCTTGATCTGGAACTGGATGCAATCCACGGAGGAGTGGAGGCAGTCCGAAGCTCCAGGAACAGAGAAGGAAAGGTTGTCTTCTTCCTCGTTCGATTTGTCCTGCTGCGAAGGAACAACAACGTGCTTTTGAGTCCCACTTTAGTGCGCAACATGCGACTCGAACGTTAATATTGTTTTACCTCAGTGGTCACATTATGACAAGGGGAGCTATCAGCCGTGAGCCTTTGGAGCTCCTGGTTCTCGGCTCTCGGAGTCCCAATCATAACAGGAGAGTAACCCTGGAAATACAAACATCACATTTACTATAACGTTCACTCCACTGCACGGTTTGAACTCCTTTAAACCACTTAGTGAGCTTTACAGAGTGAGCAGGACTGGTTCTTGGGGTCCATTTTCTTGGGGTTGCAGGCTGCTCGGGGTGACTGTAGTAGGCCGGAGGGTGTGGATGGGACTGAGTGTAATTCTGCAATAACAAAAAACAGAGAAAGATAAACTCATCTCCACATGATACTCAGTTTATGCTGACTGTTCCCAGCAGCGTCCAATCGTAGTTGATTCATGTCCCATCACAGAGTCAATTATCGCTGTAACCTGGTTCCCCTCACCTGGATGTTAACCCTGGGAGGGTTGGCTGGTGGCGTGCGGTTCGTCCTGATGCCGGTGATGATCTGTGAGAGGCTGCAGTTTGGGTAGCGCTTCATGAACAAGATGAAACCAGCCAGGGACACAAACATACCAGACGGGACAGAAATGGATTTGAAGAGCGCTCGCCAAGTGCCCCCTTTCTTGTCTAGAGACATTTAACAGAAAACAGGTTAAAAATGAGGGGAAGGGGACTTCCTGGGGTTCAGTTAAATCCAAACACGTGTGGCGACTCACCGATCATATGCAGGTAGGTGGAAGAAACCAGATTTCCATCCCCATCTCTGACTTCGTACAGCCCGTCGTGCCTCGACGTGAGCCTTATGATGACGACCTCGTGGATGGAGCCGTTCCTGCTCAGAGAGATGATGCCTCTGTAGCGCAGGTCGTGGTCCGTTATGTGGCCCTCCCGAAGCAGCTGCACGGGGCCGCGGGGGGGTCTGGGGTCAAAGGGGCCCAGGGAGGATTCTTCAGGGATTCGGCTAGGGGTAAAAATGAGATGAGCGTGATGGAGAGGGAGAAATAAGGGAAGGGCTAGAGACTCCTTGGTGAAGCGCGAGATGTTGAAGGAGTGCCCTGCGTTGGTGTGCAGAGTCAAAGGAGAGGTGAGCGATGGAGGAAATGTGAAGGTATGAGAGAGTGACAGATAAAAACAGAAGGATGAAATATAATGACCATCCTGTAGTCATAAAATAAAAATTCTGCCAGCCTTTTAACACTCTCACCGCGAACAGAGAGGGTGCTCCGAGACAGCACGTTCCCGTCTTCGTCTTTCACCGTGTAGTTGCCCTGATCGGCTTGAGTGACCCTCTCCGCCACCCAGGCCTTCCCGCCTCGCAGCAGCCGCCCCCGGCCCGCGTCGCTCGTTTCGGGGTTAGTCCGGTTCCACAGAACGATCGGCATGGCCTCGGGTGGGGCGCCTCGAGGAGAAAACTCCAGCAGGGAAGCGTTTTCGGGAATGCTGTGCTCGAAGCTCTCGCCGTAGTTTTTACGGTAAGGCTTGATGCATTCTGACGCGGGAGAGGCAGAAAGTTATAAAGGTGTGGTTACCCTTGTGTAAAGCTGATTGCAAAGCAGAGCTGATAAACATATAGTTGTATCTAAAAAAAACACAAAGCTAATTTATGGCTTTAAGACCCAAAATATTCAGAATAAAATGGCAAAACCAAGAAATCTGTTATACCTGAAACAATCAGATGAACGGTCTCGTATGTGAAGCTATAGGACAGTTTGTTGGCATAAATCCCCTGATCACTGTGAGTCACCTCTCTCAGGACCAACGTTTTGTCTCTGGTCCACTCGAACCGAGGATCCTTCACCTGCAGAAGCACAGGAAACACAGTCCTGCTCAGAATAATCTGCTCCCTTCACTACATTAAAAGCAAATCAAAACAAATGAAATAAAAAATGTTGACACCTGTTTAGTTATCTTAAAAACCTCTAGCTGCAAATGTTTATTACCTTACAGAGAAACTTGTCATGGGACAAACATAGATCGCTTGTTGTGCGAACAAACAATCTTTTCAAAAACACAAACACGATAATCATTGGTAACTAGCACTGAGAAATGCATATCACTCATCTCCTCGCCAGCCAAAGATGTCAACCAATCTGTTAGCACTTTTAGTATGTATTGGATGTCAACCAATCTGTTAGCACTTTTAGTATGTATTGGGGATGATTCTCAGCTACTATCACACCAAATTCTAGCTCCATACATGTTCAATTGACTGAGTTATTGTCGTTTTTGTGTTCGCTAAGGTTCCTTAGCTGCAGCAGACATCACAAATCAGGTTGACTCGTAAAGTTGATTAATTGCACATGTACAGCCAATGATTACTTTCTGAGAGTTTCATTAAAATCTATTCAGTGCTTCATGAGATATTTTGCTAACAGACAAACAGGGTTGATTCCAGTAGTTATTGCCAAGGTTTTAAGCAAAGATGTCACACAATGCGTTGCACTTAAAGTATGTGTTGCAGGCAACGCTCGGCTACTACCACTTCAAATTTTAACTCCAACAGTTAATCAGTTTTAGATGCACACCCAGTGATTACTTTCTGAATGTTTTATTAAAATCTGTTGGTTCATGAAATATTCTGTGAAAATACAAACAAACAAACGCACGCACAGACAAAGACAACCATCATTGCTCCTCCGGTGGGCAATAACAAAACATCTAATGAGGTCCGGGCTGACCTGAAGCAAGCTGGACTGATAGTTTTACCCTGAACTCTATTTTAAAAACTGTTTTCTGTTGACGTTCAGTGGACAATGAAGACATTTTGATTTTATATTCTGAAGAGAATTGAAGTCCATGCAAACAGCTGAACCCAAAAGTCCCTGCCAACACTCACTGTGGGTACGAGTCTGTTTGCACAAGACCCCAAACCCAGACGAGGACCCACTTCCACTCACATGGGTATTCTCCAGCAGGACCCGCCTCAGCCCTTCGCCGTCTGGTGTAAAAGTCACGATTCTGGACGTGGAGTCCACCGGCAGCCGAAACTCCTTCCCAACACAGACGGTCTGGACTTTTTCTCTTTCACCTGTCGGAGCGCAAGAGAAAGTCAGCAAACCTTTTTGGCGCTTAAATACGCCGCGGTTTTAGTGATGAAACAAAGCCGTCGACTCACCGAGTAAAGCCCAACCTGCAGGCAGAGGATTATTAACAGAGTTAGTTAGTTAAGACTTCAACAGATCATAAAATACAGTTACAGAAAAAAGAAAAGTCCTTTTTTTCCCACTTCCAGGGTTTTAAATGTCAGGACGTGATAACAACGATCTGTTCTTTACCAGGTTCTAAAATTATTCAAACTGCACAAAAACACACAGCAGATTTCCCCATGTCATTATTTATTAAACCAAAACAAAACCAAAATGGAAAAGCTGTGTGAAAACCTAAATATATTCAATGATTCAACAGTTTAAAGAACCACCTTCAGCAGAAAGAACTCAGTGTTTGTTTTCTATATATATCATCTTCTCACATGGCTGTGGAGGAATTTTGGCCCACTTTTCTTTACAATGTTGCTTCACTGAAGTTTGCAGAAATTAGTTTCTGCTCAGCTCTCTGAAGGAGGTCTGGAGGTCTGGACGTTGACTTGATTCTTTCCTGTTTTCAGCCATTTTCTCACAGATCCGCTGCTGTCCTTGGGATCACTGTCCTCCTTCATGACCCGGTCTGGTCCAAACAGCCTCCCATTTGACTCTGGACCACTTTGGTTTGCAGAGGTGTTTGTGCTCGACTCAGTGACTGGAAGGAGCCCAAACCATCAGCCCTCCACCACCGTGCTTCAGTTGGTATGAGGTGTTTGTGCTGCCATATTGTTTTTTTTTTAGAGAGACGAGGCCCATCTTACAAACAAGCCATACTTGTTTGGTCTTTTTCTAACTGTTGTGTTGTGAACTTTAACCTTTAGCCTGCTAAGTGACGCTGGTAGAGTCTGAGATGGGGCATTGCACAGTCTGACCTTGGGGTGAATCTGCTGGGAGGTCCACTCCTGAGGAGATTGGCAGCTGCTTTATTTTTCCATTTGTGGATAATCCTTCCCACTGTGAAATGATGGACTCCAGCTAGTTTAGAAATGACCTTTGACCTTTCCCAGACTGATGAGCAGCAGCAGTTGCTTCTCTTAGGTGATTGCTGATGTCTTTCCACCCTGGCATTGTGTTAACACACACCTGTGTGCTCCAGAGCAGCAAAACGCACCAAACTCCTGCTTTTCTAGAGGCGCTCACACTGACGGGGATCAGTCCGTTCGATCAGCAGCTCCTTCCTCTACTTCCCCTCTGAAATCCTGGCGAGGCAGCAAGTAGTTTTTCCACACAGCTTTTCCATTTCGGCTTCATTTTTGTTTAATAAATAATGACATCTGTTGTGTGCTTCTGTACACTTAAAGATAAATTTAAACCATTTCAAATTTTATTCAATTCTCATATGTAAGCCCTTAACTAAACGTCTGCGTTAAAAAAAGTACTCTTTTCATCCCAAATATAAGAAAATTTGAAGTTTCTGTTAAAAAACAGAAATCTCCATTAATAACAAGAAATAACATCTAAAGCATTGCAGGTATTAATCTTGTTTGTGTTTTACTGATGACTTAAAAATAAATTCAATTAAATTAGAAATGGCTGGCATATAAAATAGCAGTTAGCTTAATTTGGCCCAAATAAAAAGGGATCTATTTTTTATTTAATTATGATGAAAGTCTCACCTGTAGAAAGGTGCAGGGTAACAAGTGCCACCAGGAGGGCGTGAGTGGACATTTTCCCCTGTTAAAAAAAATAGATACATAGATAAATGAAATAAAACATAGAGGTTGTTTAATCTGTAAACATAATTGTCATTCATCCCCACCCTCCGCTCTGAACAACATGCGGCCAATCGGAACGTCTCATGCCTTCATCAATCAACAAGCTGCAGGAGAGGAGGGGGGGTCTGTGCACAGCCGCATATAAGCTGTCACACACGCACGCACGCGCGCGCCAACACACACACACTCGCATGCACGCACAAGCATAAATAACCCATCACCATAATGTCCAGTCTGCTGCTGTTTGAAGTCAGGTGTCAAACGTGTCCCTCCGCCTCCGCCTCGCAGCCAAAACAGCGGGCCGCTTCGGATCGGTGATCGATGACGGATCACTCCGCCTCACCTGGCCTCATCAGAGCTCACCTGCGGGACAGGCGAAAGCGGATCCAACCGCGAAAAATGTTCCAGTATTAATGAGGATGAGGACGAAGAGGATAGCGGCGTATTCGTCTGCAGAGCGCGCATGCGCACTAACACCCCCTCCTCCTCCTGACTAAATACGTTTAGTCGTATTCTCAGCAGCGCCTCTACGCAACAAAGCATCACGTGACTCTTGTCAGCGCGTGCCCGCCTGCGCAAAAAGCGTTCAAATCGATACATCGACTGAATCCAAGACACAGGAATCTGTAAGAAATAAACGAGTAAAATAAATGCATTCCTTGAAGAAATGCATATCGCCCGCTGCCTTTTAATGAGTTTTAATTTAAGATGGCCGACAAACCTCTGTAAGATGAGATCATCTCGGACCATGTTGAGGATGGCTCTCAGCTAATAACGACCCATTAACTTTACCTCATTGTTTGACATTTTCAGTGACTTAAAGGCTTTTTTTGTGTTAGTAAAGGTAGATTAGCTGTTGACAATACTGTGGATGACATGTTGATAATACTGTTCCAGACACAGTTGCATACATGTTGCCGATACTGTTGCAGAAACAGTTGCTGACATGTTGATAATACTGTTGAAGACTATGGGGTTCCATTAGTGCCAAAAACATGTTGCCTATACTGTGGACAATATGTTGCCTATACTGTGGACAACAGGTCAATAATACTGTTGCAGACACAGCTGCCGACGTGTTGCCGATACTGTTGATGATATATCTGACGATATAATTGGTGACATGATGATACTGTTGATAACATGTTGCCAATACTATTGACGACGTGTAGACGATATCGCCATGGTAACAGACGCTGAACTCATCACCTGCTTCGGAGCAGCTTTAAATCAGTGTGTTTCTAATTAAATAGTGTCACATCCCGCTCAGGTACTTAAGTCAGGCTTATCTGGAAACACCAGTTAAATTAGGATTTTATAAACAAAATGTTGTTGAATTTAGAAAATCCAATGGATTGCAAAGATTCGCTTCATTTTGGTTATTTACCAAAAAAAAAGAAAACAGCTGATTTTTTGCAGATTATGCTATAACTTCAGTAGTTGTTATAGTAAATATGAACATTTATTATCACACTTTTTGACAACAATTTCTATGACCAGTTTGCAACCACAGAAGGAGGTTATTTGGTAAATGTAAACAGAATTGCCCCTTTGTTGTGTGTAAACAAGCAGCAGCCAGTGTTTATTTATCGAACCTCGCCCATTTTCTGTTCACGTTTCCCTCTGTGTAAAAGAGAGAGCCGTGGTAGTGATTTGAATTTTTGAGTATCTAACATTTATGCTGACTTTACATTTATCTAAAAAAAAAATATACCAAAATAAAAAGAGCAAACCAAACATTGTTACTACAAGACAGCTCCAAGAGGGAAATTCCAAACTAGGTGAGTTTAACTGTGACGTGAGGCTAATTGTATCCAGATATTTTAAAGTTTTAGTGTCTTTAGCGTGTTTACCATGAAGAATGGGCAATAAATAATTTGTACAATTTACACACGAGCCGGGACTACATTCGGGAGAATAGGGCGGAGTGATACGTCGTAGCCGCAGTGACGCGTATCACTCCGCCCTTCTACGCCGGTGTTGTTTGTTTGTTTTTTGTTGTTTTATAACACAGCAGTGGGCAACTTTTACAGTTAATGGTCGAGCCGTATTGCAAGAGGAAACTTAAAGATGCTGTTTTGTGATTAAAAACGCTGCAAACGAAACGTGTGGCACCGCGCTTCCCGGACATGTTGGTTCTAGTTTGGGTCGTTTTCGGCGTTTCCTGCGGTGAGTCGGACTCATTTAACTCATGTAGCTCATTTAACTCCACAGAAAGAATGGGACATCACCCCCAGCAGGACGGGGGTTCGTGAGTGTTTGAGGAAAAAGTGTAATAACTATCGTTTAGTCACGATTCATTCGGGCTGTGAACATTTATTACAGCTGCAAGATAAGCCCCCCTTTTTATCCTCCCATAAAAACTGAGGACATTGTGTATTTTTTTTTAACTTGTCCTGTCTTGTGTGTGGACACTTTGAGGCGCCACCTAATGGTGAAAACGACACAAAACGCTCACCAGAGAAAAACATGATGATTATGATTCTGCACAGGAACAAAAAAGTGCTAAATGTTTTACTATTTTACTTTGTTTTGCCTTAATAGTGTAAGACCACATAAGACATCTGATTAATCACTGTAATCAAATTTTTTATGTGTATATCAGTTTACTTAGAAAGGTGTGGCTTTGCCTCCATAACATGATAATCATCTTATATAAATGATGTAATATTAGGTTATTTACAGGATGGTGTTATAGATGATAGATACTGGATGGAACCGGATCCAAAAATCAATTGTTTCTGTGCTTCTGCAGGGATGAACGAATGTGAGAAAGTAGCTGTGTTACAATAAATACTAAATATAACCAGCTGATTGGTTCTGGCGTGCTTTAAATGTTCATTTTGAGTACTTTTTATTCAAAACGTTATCTTTAAATCAACCACCCCCACCCCCAGAACCCACAGGAAGCTGAAGAACACAGCCAGTCAGAAGCTCGAGAACCAAGTCCCTTTGAAGTACCAAAGAACTGATTTGTAAAACCGCCACAAAATCTAGTCATTTAGGCATCAGTTGTCTGGATTTATCTGTGAAGACCCTGGAAACGTGGAACATAATAATATCGAGCGTCAAGGTGCGCTCAGAGGGAAATGTGTACCAGTTAGTGACGTAGCAACTGAATGAATGAGGATAAGTTTATAGAATTTATCAGAATGTGTAATTATTGCCTAACGCTGAAGGTGAAAGGGTGATGGTGTTTTTGCATGTGTCTGTGTGTGTTATTGACACGCACCAAGTGTCCCCACCTTCTCTTGTTGGGAACTGAAGCCAGCAGGACCTGGTTGATGAAAGCTGCCATGTTGTACTTTTGGAACCAGAGTCTGCTCATTAGAGAGTTGGGGTTTAAGTCCCGCCCACACCTTCCCCACACACACACAGACATACACACACACACTCGCGGTGTTGCGAGACTTCTCTTGTAAGCACGCGAGCGGGTTAAAAAACAAATATTTGAATACGCAGTGGCATCTACAACTGATTAATGTTTAGAGTTAATCCAACTCAAGATGGCTGCCGTTGCCAACTCATCCTAGAAAACAAAAATGACGATAACACAGTTTTTACAGATATGTAGCTAAAGTTTGGTGTGGTAGTCGTAGCTATGACTGATCCACAGCACACACTCTGAGCCCAACACCTGGCACTAACCTTTACCTTGTTTTGTCTGTTAGCAAAATATCTCAGGAACCTCAGGATGGATTTTAGCGTTTCTGTTGTGCAAATGTAACGCTGTAGATTAAAACAATATTGAACTTTTGATGCCCTTTACAATTTTCTGGATGATTGTTGGTATCAAGTTCATTAAAATTAGTTACATTATTTTCTTCATGTGTGACTCATTATTTCCTCTTCTCGTCTCCTTGTTTTATCAGGTTTTGCCTCAGAAATACCGACAGCCAGAAGCTGCTATGACCACAGAATTGAGCTCCCAACTTTCTTTTTCATCGACTCGGTGTATTTGACTCCAAGCGATGGTAGACGCAAGGAGTGGATCATAAAAAATGGGAAGGTGAGCAGTTCCTGGTGCTGTGATTTCAGTTTCAGTATCACTGCCGCTGTGGCGTCTTTGCATGACCAAGGACTTCATTTAGATCTGGTGTGTAGTCACAAAACGAGACCGGACACAGATACAAACTCTTAAACAAAGTGAGTTTATAAAAGGAAAGTTGTTTATATAGAAACTGAACTTTTTCAGTCATTTGTGAAGCTCATTGTAGTTGTCAGGGATTCATTTTTACCTCTTTTCTTGACTAAAAAGGAAAAATAACATATAATCATATTGTATTGTCTGAAAATGTGAAATTGTGCAGACTAATTGAAATATCATGTATTTCGCTTTTTATTAAGCAACAGTTTTCATTTCATCATAAACTGTACATGTGTACAATTTATGGACATACATTTGCAGCATCTGATAATTCAGATCAGTTCAAAAATATTTTATTAATCCCAAAGGGAAACTAAATGTTGTTGTAGCTCATAATCCTGGCTTCATTAAAGAGTTGTTGATGCTGATGGCTGTGGGCAGGAAGGATCTCTTATAGTGGTCTGTCTCGATGGGTCCTTGGTCCTGGTGTCCTCAAAGAGCCATCATGGCCTCCTGTGGAGCCATCATGGTCGAGCTCTGGAGGCGCAGGTCGGTCTTGAAGTCCTGGGTTTTCAAAAGCAGTGACCCAGAATGAATGAGCCACCTCGAGGGGCGTTATGCGAGAATTCAGTTGTGTTCAATTTTCAATTCAATTCGGTTTCAATAAGAAGCTGACACGCATTTTTGTTCAGTCAGGTTTTCAGTGCCCACATGTCTTTATGTCCCCCTTGCTGCTGTTGTAAAAATTTGAATAACGACAAAGTAATGACCCTGGTTCAGATTCATTGAACCAGTTGTGATCCAGACTGAACAGAATCTATCCTTTCGCCTAAATTAATCCATTTGTGTTGTCCACCTTGCAGGCCAATGATCCACGCATCAGAGTTTGCTCTGCTTCATTTTGTCTGACGGGTTTAACTAAAAGAGATAATGGGGTTTTCTCAGTCTCGAAGGATGGAGTGCTTTTTCAGGAATCGTTGAGGTTGGAAGTCCTGGGTGAGTACGTCACGCTAACCTTTGTCTTTCTATTTTATCAAAATATACTTGTGGTTTTGTTTATTTTTTGCAGTTGGGAGGACTCACTGAAATGTGTAATTATTAGTTTTTTTGTCTGTGTTTTTCTGTGTGTGCATTTGTTTGCCTGTTAGCAAAACATCTCATGAACCACAGGAGACACTTTAATGAAACTTTTTATTATCATTGACTGTTCGTCTACAATTGATTAGCTTTGGCAGCCAACATGGCCGAGACAGCCTCATGACTCGTTTTTGCAGATTTCGAGCTAAGATGTGGTGTGGTAGTAGCCGAGAGTCATTCCCAATGCGTGCTCTGAGCGCTAACATCTTGGTCTAAAACTCTGGCATTAAAGCAGGTGAGGAACATGCAAACTCGCGTTCCTTGATTTGAGTATAAAAGCAATAAACAGTCTTTTATGATATCTTTAATGTCTGTTTAATTTGCATTCAAACAAACGAAACAAATCGAAGCTCATCTGCTTTTTTCCAAATACAGCATTTTACCAGTTTGACGGTCTAATTCTGCTGTTTGTGATGCAGCGTGCACTTTTGATAGAAAGTCGAACACACACAGTGCTGCTTTCAGCCACACAGATCGAGGTCTGGCTTTTTAAAATTTTTAGCATATTATTAGTTTATTATATCTTAGTTTGACAGCTGTGAAACACAAACAACACAGGCATCTTCCTCTGTTGGCTTCTTGTCAGCAGAATGAAATGACCACAGATGCAGAGCTTTCCCGTGTCCCTTCAGATGTAGTTTTTATCAGCCACGTTGTTTTTGACTCATTGTCTGTTCATATGCGATGGAAAGTCAACCTGCCGGTCGCAGGAGCGATCTCGTTTTATTCTTAATGAGTGAATAACACACCTGTTGAAGTTAAACTCTGTGGTGTCGTAATTACAGCTGAAAACAGAGCAACAAATATGGGTATCGGAGGACATTTTGGTAAAAACAAAAAACAGCCATACTGTTAAAACCAAAGTAGCATATCAAAACTGAAAATAAATTACGTTAAATAAAAACATGTTCTTCACAGTTTGCCCTCGAAACAAGCTGCTTTACCGCAATGTTGCTGGAAGTTGGGTTCAGACTTATTTTGTCCAGGAGAGCTGTCAGGAATAAAGAGGATACACAGCAAGGTTTCCCCATCCTTCCATAAAGATACTTCAGTAGCTGCTCTGTTTATACCCAGTTTTGAAACCCTGATCTGTTTCTGTATGTCTCGTAAACTTCTCTGTCTTTTAACCTCTCTCAGCGTTCTTTGTGTTGATCTCGATTTGTTGCATTTTCCTAAAAACTGTGGATTTGCTCAGTAACACCAAAGCCCCCCCCCNTTTTTTTACACTTGTACTTCTTAAACAAAAGTTCAAATGAAAAAAACGAGCGACAGATTTAGGTTCGACAAACTGAAGAAAAGTGGTCACAGCTTTCCTGGCAGCCCCTTCCGTATATCACGCTAATCCTCTGGGTTTTTATTTGCATTTTCAGACTGCACCGAGACAATCTCTGTGACCTTTATGAAGCAGCTGGAGCACGAAGTTCCTACTGCAGCTAAGTTCATGGACTACATATCACTGCCCTTGGACGAGCCGATAATCCTGTGGAATCGCACGGACCCTCGGAGCAACGATGAAAGAAGAGGAAAGGTCATAAACAACGTGTGGAGGATCTCCGACCTCACCCAGGCAGACAACGGCTACTACAACTTCTGGCGAAAAAACAACTTCATCGAGTCAAGGATTTTTCTCGAGGTGAAAGGTAACGGCTGGGAGCTTCATAGAATCTTCATGTGAGATTTTTCCTTTAATTCATGCACAGTTTAAGTATTATTTTGCAATCTTTTCTGTCAACTACAGAAGACACCCAAAGCCAAGATTTATACGAAGGTGATTCCCTTGTCATTAAATATCCTCCGCTTGGTGGACCTTGGACTGTGATTTTTAAGACGATGTACAGTCAACCAGAGGAACTGGTGAAAGAAGGCCAAGTGATTTGGGATTTTCACAGATTTAGTTGGAGAATCAAGACTGAGAGAAGCCACTTTGAAATTGAGAGCTTGAAGGAGAAAGACTCTGGTACCTTCGAGCTCAGAGACTCACAAGGCCACCTGGCCTTGTCTGTCGAACTGAACGTCAGCCCAGGTTAGACACAGTACATTTCTTCCTGTTGTTCAAAAAAGAATCAATGGTGATTCCAGCTAATATTTCCCTTTATATTTTTGTGTTCTTATAGAACGCGATGAAGCAATACAGTCAATCAACAGAGTCATTTTTGTTTGTGCCGGGGCTGTCATTGTGGGAATTTTCTGCTGCGTCTGTTGCTGTTGCTTAAAAAAAAGCTGTAAAAATGACAGCTCTGTACCTCAGCTAAGGACTGTGCATTATCATGTAAGTACTCCTTTAAATGAACTTTGAAATCAATTGCTGTACTTTAGGTTCACATTTTAAATTTAGTATCTTCATAACAAAAGATGTGGCTGCTCCTGAGACTGCAGCAAGGCCTGCTGGTATTATCATGTAAATGTTTTTTTTTTTTAATGAAGTGCTTTATCTTTTTATTTTTTTTTTCTCGATTTTCTCATTATTATTTCAGGATGACGATCCAAAAATGCAACCAAGTCCAGCATTTCCTGCAGTTTACTCTCATCAGCCAGTAAGTCGTACAGTCAGTAATGAACCTCCTGCCATCTCATTTTATTGCAAAGGTGCTTTTGAGGATCCTCATGTTAAAAAAATAAGGATACTAAAGGGTCTTAGTGGGGTCTTAAGATGAACACAATAGGCTCCCCATTACATGTGACCATGATGGTTTTGAGAAGCACATAACATCTGTAGTGACGTCATCTTGGCAGTGTTATTTTTACATTTTTTGTTTTTTTTTTGGAGTGTGTTGGTAGTCATGGCCATCTTATCTAGGACGTGGAGCCTGTGCACCACAATCCTCGTGCGTGGGCTACGACCCCATCATGCCCACGCCGCGCAGCAGCGACTGAACCACACTGCCCTCCTCCATTTGAGTTTTGGACACAAAGCAAGAAGAATTTGTTCTGATTATGATCGATTGCTGGACGAGGAAGGCAATGTTGTGGCTGTGGTCAGTGTCCTGCACAGATAAGCCCTTCACCTGCGCTGCCTCATGCTGCTGCATGGTGTGTCCTCCTCCACAGCAAGGCTGAAACCTTCAGTGTGGTTAGACCTGGGTACTTGGAGGGGGCTTGTGCCCTAAATGGGTTTTTTTTTAATTGGCCCAGATCTCATAAAACAAGAAATTGAAACACCCACATATACTTTCTTTTGAGAAGAACACAATGTTTGAGGTGTGACTCGATGTAAATGCATTCTGGGAACAGGCCCCAGCCTGACTTAATTTAACTCCTAATCCAAGCCATCCCTTTATTATGGATTTATTCAGCCTAACCCTAAAAGTAGTCTCATTTCTCACGGGGCATTATGAGGACCGTGGTCCCAAAAGTTAAAGCATCAGGACTCATCAAGTACAACATGGACTGGAGAGCACTTACTGACTTATTTTTTTATGCACTGTTTCATTCCAATTCTTATTTACATGTTGTTGTTACCTTACAGGGGTACCAACCTGCAAATATCTACTCCCCTCAGCCTGGTATCAACGTGAACCCCCCTCAGCCTGGTATCAACGTGAACCCCCCTCAGCCTGGTAGCAACATAAGCTTCCCACAAATTGAGGTGCAAAGGCACACAAATTTACTCTAAATACACAAAATAATTGCCAAATAATGCACTAATTTTTTGTTTTTTATTTTTTATTTTCAAATTTACCTGCTGTTTCCAGGTTGCACCGCAGTCATATCCTGGACCTATGGCAGCCCCGACCTTCAGCTCAGACTTTCTCTCCTCAGACGCTGAGCCAAGATTTGAGCTGAAAGGATTCAGCGTTCCCTCTGCTAACCCCCTGAGTTCTGACACGCCCTCCTGTGATGTTTACACCTCAGAGAAACTCGAGTTTCTGTGAGGAGAACACGGAAAACTCTTGCGTTGCTGAAGTGAATACATCTGATTTAGTTTTTTGGGGAAAAAAATACAAAAAAACAAAACACAATCTCAGGGTTAGTTAACTCTGAGGTTAGAGGAAACTCTGTTTTTCGTTCCAGAAAAGAAAGGCAAGTGAAACTCTGAGTTTATCACCATGGGAACAGAGTCTGTGAACTCAGCTTGCTCGCTGGCAGGGTTGCTTTGAGAAACTGAGTTCTCAATCTAGTTTCTAATCTATAAGCAGAAAACCATCTAAAAGTAGTAAATATATCATTCTAAATTTTATGAAATCTATAGTTTAGAGCAACCTTTTATTTGTTACAGAAGTCTAAGTTCATAATTGACCTCTTTTAAACCCTTTCTATAATTTAACTCTTCAATTCAATGTAAAAAAAACAACAACAGTCTAATTATTGTTAAAAACTGACATGAATACATTCAGTTGTACTTGCCAATTATGTACTTAGCATACTTGCTAAGTACATAATAAAACAGCCTTTATCTTTCCATATTATTATTATTATTATTTTTTTTTGGTGTTTTAGGGGATCGGGGCTCCATTGATTTGTTGTGCTCTTGCATGCGCTTAACTCAGGGTGAAGATACTATTCGAACTCATTGTAATCAGCCGCTCTGGAACCAAAAACTCAGTGTTTCCGCACTCCAAGTTTACAGATAAACTCAGAATTAGTTGATCCTACTTTCAGAAATGCCTTTCTGGTATTTGTATAACACTCTGTGGGCTAAATGTTACTGCTTGTATCTGTGTACTTTATGCAATTTGCTGACTATGAGAAGCACCATATCAATGTCTTGACACATAGTCAAATATAGGTTTTTATTATATTCACATGATAACCAAATATGCATAGTGGACTAACTTTTTACAGTCGATTAGTTCCTTTTGATTAACCTTTAAGCTTGTGGTAAAAAGTGCTGAGGTGGAGGGTGGATCTAATCGAATATATGCATGAGATATAAAGTAGTTGAAATACATACCTGCACTGATGAATATACTTTGTTTTTAAAGCTATTTTTAGATGCCTTTTTCTCAGGTAGGAAAAATAAAACGGAATAAAAACTGCCATATTCACCAAAGTACGTGAAAATACATTTCTGTTCAATTATGACTGTTTGTTTCCAGTGCCTTCAAAGAAAAGAAAAATGTTGGTTTATATCAATGTTTGGTTTTCACATGTGTTATATTCTTTGTATTGTTTTATTACAATGTCATAAAGTAAAACAATTGTTAAGATATTTCTTATACAAGTGTTCGCACCATCTGAAGAATTTTAAAATGCGTTTGTATCTGTTTGTGTGCTGGTGTAGATTCTCAGTCATCCAGGACATGGTAAATCCAAAAAAAATGTTAAAAACTGAGACAGCTCCTTGGATGAGAAGAAATGTCTTCAGCTACAGAATAGAAGTCAAGTTGTTGTTTATTTATTTTTTGGATATATCTGTTTGGGGGACCTACATTGTGTTGACAAATTGTTGTATTAGAACTGTGGGAAATTAAAGTCTGAATAAAAGATAAAATCTGTGTTCGAGTGGGATCTAAATCATAGCTGTATATCAGGTTATTCAGTGGTCAAAACTACAATATAGTCTAATGACGATGTTGCACTGCTTATAAACCACGTTCTACATAAAAAATACAATTATTACAAAAGTACCAACAATGTACTCATCTCTACTGCAGTTTAGTGGGAACACTACATGGTTTGAACCACCTGGAGATATCTTCAGAGGCTATGTTCAGTTTTATGTCAAAACTGAACATATTTTATTCACATTTCTCACAAATTTGAATCATTATATGCTTCCTGTGATTTTTACGAGCCGAAAAATAATTACTTTTGCATCAGAATAAATAGTTAAAGAGTGTTAGGAAGGCTTCCTCTAATTTCAGAGGCAAGAAAGAACAAACATGAAACTATAATTGTAATTATCTTGATAGTTTTGAATCACAGTAATCAGCTGACGTACACTGTGTTACAGAAAAATAAGAAACTGATAGGGTCCTGAGTTGGGGAGGCTCGTTACAGAATGTCTTCTGTATTAACAAAAGGCATCATGTATGTTTAATTTAGTAAGATAAGGACGGACACAGCAAACCACACACACAGGACATTAATGTGCTGCGTCTAATGCAAGAGTGATACGCGTAGGTCTTCTCAAGATGGCTGCCAAGAAAATCTCGCCTCGCTCCGTCAGTGTCCGTCCCGGGTTCAGTAAAGAAGACGCCTATCCGGAAGAACCGAGTTCGCTTTCCTCAGTGTAGGTCGCTTTAGTGCGAAAAATCCGGTCTTTTCTCTCATCCTGGGCGCATTTTAAGGTGGTTTAAAGGTTTAATTACGCCCCAAACAAAAATCAAGTAAACCATGCTCACTAGTTTAAGGTGGACGGGGATTTGTCGTTTTGAGCCGCGGCTGATGATGTTGCTGTTGTTGCTCAGCGCCCGTCTTCGTGTAGGTGAGTAACAGTGCACGTTTTTAACCCCGTCTTACACCTTTTAATGGATTAGGCATTCACATTTAAAGTTGTTTTTGGTAGAGATGGGCAAATGAAGCATTGTGAAGCTTCTCAGGCTTCTTAATTGTATCGAAAAACATTTTCATTTTTAAGCTTCAAAGCCTTAAAGATGCGTCCCACCAGTGACACCTACTGGTCAGCTGCAGCTACAGCAGCCGCGAACATCCTACTGGTTCACGCACCTGGTTGAGTCCAAGACAAAAACAAGGAAGTTAGTTTTTAGCAGCTGGGTTTAAAATCAGAGATTCATTGTCCACACACAGAACATTTTGAAATGCCAACTTTTCTAATAAAACGTTCAGACGGGCTGGCCTGTTATTAAAATTACCTGAAAGAGAATTTTGATTGATATGACAGGTTTGTGGTGTGAAGTGAGGTGATGTTTTTGGAGGTATGACTGAAGCTTTGTAAGTAACTATCTACAACATGTATTACATCCTATTAAGATGTAACAGACTAGTAGGATGTATTCTTTATTGCAGTTATTTTACCTTTATTTAATAAGGTATTTGATGATCACTATACAAGAAGGGCCAACAGGGTGGTCAGCTGAGCACAAAGGTGTTATTTCCAAACACCAACAGTTTTGCCAATTTGAGCTTTTAGATCCTGTTCTGCTAGGTTTAGCTTCTGCCCCGCTTCAAAATTACATGTATTTATGTGGTGCTCAGCGTTCACGCTGCATTTTGCAGTTAGTAGAAATGACAAAAAGTATGTTTTAAATATGTTGAACACCTTTAAAAAAAAAAGTTTTAAAGCTACTTTCTCTTGTCTGTCAGCTGAGACAGAGAACGGCAAAGACAGCCCGCACACAGGTATGTTTTTTTTTTTTTAAAACAAGATTCTCAAACATGAGAGGCACGCTGATTCTGAAACATTACTTCTTTTTTTTGGTTTCAGTGTCCAAGTTTAACTACTCGTACCTCCTCTACAGTGGAGGCGCCTTGCTCTTTACTCTTCTGAGCTGCTGCATAAAGTGCTGCTGCTCTACAAAGAGCTCCACAGAAAAGGGCGCCTCTGAACCCGAAGATGCTGTCAATGAAGAACCCGCTTCTTATGACAGCGAGCCCGTTGGAGGGATGCCGCCCCACCCTGCCGAGACGCTCTGCCTGGTCCAGCCTGTTCCTGTGCCGACCGGCCCGCTGGTGAGGGTGTGCTGTGTTTTACCTGCTCACAGCCTCTTTCCCGTTCACCGCTAACGTGTGTCGTTTCACTCTGCAGGTACACAACCCGACAGCGGATCCGCCGCCTGCCTACTCTGAGGTACGAAACGATGGTCACGTCAGTGCGAGCAAATAGGAGATCAACCTTAAATGAATCGATAATGACAAACAAAGTGTAATTAGATATTAATTTGATATAATTGATACCAACAGATGTCACACCAGCCACTTCTACTATCCTTTTTCTTAGAAAGCAAGGCTTCATTTTGATATTTAAACAAGGTTATTTCTGTAAATTGTTTGTTTATTATAAAATATTTGATCATCTGTAATGCTGTTGAGACATTAAAATGATCAAAGTTGATTTTAGATGGTGCTCCGGAATTTTGTGTGGAGCACCAGAGCTGCTCGTGAAGAAAGTTGTTTTTTTTTGTACCAGAAAACTATGTGGACAATTTATCAAATACACAATTACTTAAATGATTCATTAATTAATTTTGAACTGAAATATATATATAGTTATTTGAATATTTAGGTGTTTTTTGGTTGGTTTTTTTTTTTGCTCCTTTTTATGAGTCAGCCTCCTCCAATCAGAGTCAGTGGGCGGGGCTAACGTGACGGCTTCTTTATATGAAAGACCCGCCGAATATTTGAGATGATCCAGAACTCGTCATGTACAGAGGAGGTCATTTTCTCGTTAACTTCATAAACAGCTGAAGTTCTTCCAAACTGGTTTTCAGCGTTTCAGGAGGAGCCGTCTCGTGTTTCGGTCACTCGTCCTGTTCTTGTGTTTCTGTTGTGAGTGCGCCAGAAACTCTCCGTTCGCCGCCCTCCCTCGCTTCACTGTTCCTTCTTTTTGCGTCCCTCAGCGTGACATTGACATAAACTAATGATCGGTTTTCGAACCGATTCAGAACAGTTCGTGTACGCGTCACGACACCCTGTGCACAACAGAAGCCATCTCAGGAAACTGGCCACATAAAGCCAACGAGTTCAGCTCCATCCAGTTTGGCGTGAATACTGATTTGTATTTGTACGAACTCGCGAGCCCACGGTAACAGTTTTGTACTTTGTCTCCCCCTGCAGGTTTCAGCTCCAGCAGCGCAGGTGGACCCTCAGGCGGTGCTGCTGGACCCCGGCCACGAGTGTCAGTTTGAACTGAAGGGCTATAAGTCTCTGCTGAGCTCTGACTCGCCTCACGGTGATGTTTACACCTCGGACAAACTCAACTTCCTCTGACTTGGTTTCAAAAAGCACACACAGATTTATAACTGTAGTAATAAAGGTTTCGGATCACTGTTGGCGTCACCGCCAGCAGAAAAACAAAGATGATGCTTTTTAAGCCTTTTTGTGGTTCCTTTTAAGATAGTGACGGATTGCCTGTGTTATCTTTGTATAAATACCTTCTAGTTGTTTTGTTGTTTATAGTGTTTTTTATTGAACTAACAAGCCGCACTGTCAGATCTTACAAACCAGGCCGTAGTAAAGTTCACACAGTTGAGATGCAAAAAGCTGATCTCCTTTCAGTCGTTTAAGCAAAACCCTTAAAGGGACTCACTGCAAAGGGACGATTATCTGTAAAAAGAAATTAAATCTGCTCAATATTTATCTCACGTTGACCGTTAATGTGTCCTTAAATTAACAATGAACTAGCAGGTGAGTGTTTACTTACGGAAACAGCCGAAGTGACCTCCGTCATCTCAGACAGCTTCCTGTGATCTCAGCTTTATTAGACTGTTTCATTTTCAAGTGCCTCAAACGTCCAGTGCATTAAAGACTGCAGACAAAAGTCCTTGACAGTCAAACCTCTTTGGTCTTCAGGGTTTTCTTTCGATCTTGAATGTGTGGTTTTGGCTCCAGAATGACTGCCTCCTGAAGGACAATACAACCCAGAGAAGAGGCGTGTTTTTGTTAGTCTGACCATCCAGTTTCAGTTCTTCCCACCCCGTCTGGTGCCAGTTGTTCTGAATTTAGCAAAGTCTGCGTTTGTGTCGAGCCTGCTTTGGTTTCCTTTTCTAATCGAAGCTTCATGCACTGAGGTAGATCTGCTTTTACCGGATGAAATGTTATTTGAATCTGAGTTGTTTTTTTTTTTTTGGCTTTAAAAGCGAGGATTTGTTTTTCTGAAACCTTTACTTGGTTCTGATTCTGTGACGTCGTGCTGCATACTTAAAACACATCGTGTATTATTCTACTTAAAGAAACCTCTGTTGAGTCCAAAGCTATTAACTATTAATACCTGTTACATGAATGCTGCTTCACTGAAAAGACGAAATGTAAGAAACGACCACTTCTTAGAAATGACTGTTTGGTTCTTAATTTGAATTTTAATGTGTCAATCTATGCTGATAAACGTGTTTTTAAAAAAAATGTACTTTATATTGTTGATTTGGTTCCGTTTTGGTGGATCGCACTGAATTTTTATCAGTGATTTTTAAACCCATGCGCACCGACAGCCTTCTCTCTGTTACATGTGTTCAATGAGTCGCTCCGTCTGTCCTCGCTGTCCTCCTGTCAACATTGTGCCAAAGGTGCATTACTGTAAAGGTCAAATAAAGTGAGTCTTTCAACGCGTTTCTAACATTTTAACTGACATTCAAAAAAACTGTAGCTCAGCGATTAAAGTCGAGTTTACCATCAAACAAACGAGGAATAATTATCGATCTGTTTTTATTGTATTTGCACATATTTGTTTTTGATTGACGTTGTAGTGTTGTGTTAATTTCTTGAACTAACTTGCAATATTCCAGTAGCACAATGTGTAGAGTGACAAAGCATGCGTTCCTGTGTATTTTTTATTTCGTGTCGGGTCAAATAAAGCTCTGACACCCTGAGACGTTTGTGTTTTGTGCCGTTCTGTGTTTTTCGCGGCCGCTTCCAAGAAGACACGAAGCTTGTCCAAACAAATAAATTCCTTCCTGACACACCTTTTGCGTCAATAAAGACAATTAATAAAGCAAGAGTTGCAGTGTGACTGGGGCTTTTGTGTTCTGAGAACAGAAACCGACTCGTTGATGTGAGGATTTGCAGCTAATGGTGTTAAATAACAGTCTGCGTCGTTTGGAAACAAAAACAAGCTCCTCCTTTAAACATTGCACAGACTTTGAGTCTGTTTGGCATCTTTATGTGTTAAAGTTTCTGGCACCTGGTGAATAAAAGTCATAATTCAGCTCGTTTTGGCAGTTAAAGCTCTGCTTGTCACGAACTGATGGTTTGATAACAAGATTTTTTTTTTAGCTGCCTTTGTTGGTAAGTTTTCAACTGAGGTGAAGCCGTACGTTCACAAGTCAGAAGATCAGTGAAGCTATAATCAGCTGCAGAAATGTTTTGTTCTCTTTACATGAACTTTAATCACGTGATCCTTGTCAGACGTGCAATATCAGCCTTTCTTTTTCTTTTTTACTTTGGCACACGTCACGTCGTGTTGGATGATCTTCTCAGACGGCGCGGCGGTGGAGGGTGAAAATTGTTGCTGCGCCGTTGGCAGATCACACCGACTTCCAGATGAATGAGCCGAAGGACTGAAAAGGCTTACAAAGCAGGGCCGTCTTATATTATGTGCTATTTTTAAATGTCCTCATCTGAGATCTCTTCCACTCACAGAAAGCAGATGGCCCATAAGAGCACAGGAGGACAAACGTATAAATCCATTTTAGTTGTGTTCACATATTGATACTAATGTCAACAGAGTCACAGTTTAGTTCTACTAAATTAATCATTTCTGCTGCCTGTACCTGAGCTGGAGTCATATTTTCTGAATACCATATAGCAGGGGTGTCCAACCCTGGTCCTCGAGGGCCACTATCCTGCATGTTTTCCTTGTTTCCTGCTCCAACACACCTGATTCAGTAGTTAAATCACCTCTTCTTGTTCTGCAAAATCCTGTTAATCACCCATTGATTCAAATCAGGTGGGTTGGAGCAGCCCTTTCTGGACTTTACAAGCTGTCAAACACTGTGTTGGATAGAAGCCTCCTTTTATCTGGTTTTTGGACACTGCCGTGTTATATTTTTGGAGCCAGAGTGCACACTAGGAACGTGGAGCTGAATGTCCCACCTGCCCCCCCTGCGCACGATCAGAAACGATTTTTAAGAATGCAGTGGTAAGGTAAGAAATATCAATCTACAGGAAAAAAAAAGAGGTCTGAGGTGAGTTTTTTCTATCAGGAACATGTCCCATTCCTTAACAAGGATTTAAACTTGTACTGCAGGCAGCCTACAGGGGGCGCTTGTCCTTTTTTCGGCTTCAACATAAGCGTTACGTTCCTGTGTCGAGTCTTTAAACCGTCAGTGAGCTGAACTGCCTTCCTGAGCAAGTCAGAAACAACTCCATTGTCCCATTTCGACCTTAAGCACACAATGATGCCTCCACATCGTTTGCCTTTTTAACGACTTTAGAGAAGTTTGGCGAAGACAGAGGTGTCTGTTGTACTGTTTCGTCCTGCTGTCCACCAACTGTTAGTTCAGAAACTGACAAACAAAAACCTAATTCGTCCAGTGAACCACAGACGGACCCATATTTGTGTTCCTATGTTACATTTAACACCGCCTAGAAGGGTTAAATGTTGGTAAACTAAACGTCCACATGGTGCCGTAAAAACTGACCCAACTCTGCTCATTCTGAAATTTTATTTAGCGCCCGCTACAGGTAGAAGGTTTACCCTAAAATATAACGTCTACCAGCAGAAACACTTTGGAGGTTATCCTTAAACTTTTCAGGGTTCCTTCATGTCAAACTTAATTTCCCTCCTGTGGTAAAATCTACAAACAGGACAAACTTTATACTTTTAAAGTATTTTACTCATTTTATTGTCCTTCTACATGTAGTTCTGTGCATCATTTTCTTTATAAAGGCGTAGAAAGAACATTTCTGATTAAAAATGTCAAAGATTACTTTATTTCTCAAGTTTTGTAACAGATAAACAAATCATTAGTCACCACTTTTTGTAGTATCTGCAGTAACGTCAGCGTTGTCCCTAGCTCTAATCTGCTTTCGTCCTCTCCACGTCCCTCACCCGTCTCTCCAGCTTGCTCAGCCGGTGCTCCACGGCGGAGGACTTATCGAAGCCGGACGTGAACAGAGTCAGCAGGACGAACGCCAGCACCAGGACCCCCACTCGGGTCGCCGTGGTCTCCGCGGAGGCGTGCTTGTCGGTCACGATCAGTCCGAAAAGCCAGAGCGCCAAGACCATTTTCACCACCCAGAACATGTGCCTAAAGACGCCGAACAGCAGACGGAGGATGACGGTCAGCACCCAGTACCCGATGAGGCCCACCAGACCCCACTGGGCGACGGCGGTCACACCCTCCGGAGTGAAGCGTGGCAACGTCAGCGCCACTGCGAAGGCAGGAAGTCCAGTTTAGGCATATTGTCACAGAACAATGCAGAAAAGCAATGCCTTTGCGTTAGAGAGGAAGCAAAAAGGAGTAAACAAGCACACCTACAAAAGGTGTGGCAGATATCGCCCAAAGGAAGGGCTGCATATTTTCACTTGCACTTAAATCTTTCATTGCAACAGGCTCCTCTTCTGCAGCAACATGCATAGAACAGGGGGGAAAAAAGCAAAGCATGCAAACGTTGTGCCTCAGCTGCAAACAGCCTGGTACCCACCATCGAATCCCGTGACCCTGAGGATCTCTGTGACGTAAACAGCGATGACATTCAGGCCGCTGGCGGCTCCTTCAGCCAAGAACCGGATCACTGTTTCCAAAAACTGTGGGAGGGAGAAGACTTGTTTAACTTTGTTATCCTACGAGGCAACAATGAAGAGAGACAACATTCTTATCATGCAAACGGAGACTGTGTGCAGCAGGCAGCTACAGGATCACTGACAGCAGCACAGACCCATTAAACAAGGAGCCCTCCGCTGTGAGGGCTGCATTGCTGTGTTGTTAATTCAAACAGCAGTGCATATGGGCGACAGCTGGAAAACACCCCGCTCTACTTATTTAAAGTGTCTCCTCTTTAATCTTTAACAACACCCCCACACACACACACAGTCTTGTCCGGTTTGTCAAGGGTGTCCCGGTTAGTCTGACGGGGATCTTATCTGCACCTGTTGCACTTCGCACAGACTCAAGGACCGTCCTGTGTGTCGGAGCGAGAGTCAAACAACTGCCTCTCCGTATCAGCGTCCATGAAGCCAAAAATCGTTTCCATACGATGAAGCTGCAGCTCTGATGTCAGCCAATAAAGCCAAAAACCTAGCTTGGAAAGAGATTCTTTGAAGTGAAAAGACTAAAATATTTAAAACTAAAAAAAGGCATTTTCTGTGATAATGCAGAGTTAAAGCTGAGCCCGGGGATGACTTCAGTGAGTCAGAATGAAACTGAGCTTTTAAAGCTGAAAGAAGGAAGACACAAGCTAAGAAGGGAAATGAAACAAAATGCTACCGAAAAGCCCAAAGTAGCAAAAATCTAGCTAAAAAGGGCAAAATGTCAGCTAAAAGCATCAAAATGGTAGCTGAACCCGAGCCGAATCCAGAAGCAAATTTCAAAAAGATGTTTTTTTTTTTAAAGAACTGCAGCACTCTGTGTATTTCTATTGGGGAAAATATTTGCAAATAAGGTTTAATATTTTGAAAAGTATAAAAGCTGCAACACCTAAAAGTCACAGCACCCCGTCTCCTGAGGGAGCCCAACGTTTTGGAATATGAATGACTGAAACGGGCCGAAGAACGAGCTGCAAAATAAAAACAGGAAAACGGCGGCGAATTAGCGTTTGTGTTGGAAATCTTGCAGAACGGAGTTCAGCTGCAGGGAGGTTTTATACCAAACGGGGGAGTTACATAAAGAGTCCGTTTCTCTGCCAAGGGCTGTTGCACACACCCCGCATGTTGCCTACTGAGTCACAGCGAGCTACTTATTATTGGGCCAGAACATAAAACCCTACCTGCACAAATCCATGGGTTAGAAAACAAAAAAACAAAACTGCAGCCTAACATGCAGATGACAAAAATGTGCTCCTATATTCTGCTCTAACTACAGGTGTGACATGGAACCCCCCTCCCACCTCCCCCCCGGGACAGCATGTTGAAGACACCCCAGGTGGTTCCTTACCATAGCCATCGTTCGGACGTTCTCCTGACCAAGCAGTGACTCTAGAGACAGCACTGCACTCTGAGGAGGCATCAGGATGGAAACAGAGATGTGGGGGGGTTGGTGTGTATGCAATGGTGGTGTTGGTGGTGCACATAGAAGAAATGAGGGCGGAGAAGATGACGGGATCGGGAAGAAGATTAACAGGTTAAGGAGAGCAGAGAGGAGAATGTGTGCGAAGGGTGAAGGAGTGGGTGGAGAAAGATGACAGCTGAAAGTTAGTGATCGGTTTTCGATCCAAACAGTTAGAAAATCAAGAGTCAGGGCTGCACAATATGCATCGTTACCACAATATCGATGTGCACCGTGGACAGCAGTACATCGCAAACTGTATGGCAATGACATATCTGACTATCCTAAATGCTCTCAGTCGATGCAGATCTCAGATAGACTTTTGTTCTTTCCCTCAGAAGACCAGCCTGACTTAATTAATGGAATTGAACGTCGCAAATTAAATATAAAACACAGGCACAGTCTGCTACCTGCTTCTATTACACCCAATATATATCATATATCCCTCATCTATAATTTTTATCTTTGACGTTTAAACTTAAAGGAATGTTTAGGCCTATTTTAGTCAAACAGCTCTCTTTTGTAATTTGGATTTCAAGTCGACTCATTTTTGTATTATGACGCCAAGGGCCGGATTGAGATGGCTCAAGGGACGTTTCTGGCCCTCGGGCCTTCTTTTGCCCACCTGTGGCTTTGGAAAACGTGAATTGGTGACGTGGGTTGGGTTCAGCAACCCACTGAGGGTCGTGAGACATCAAGCGAGGGTCTTCAGGTGATCTTCAGGAATCAGTTTGAAGCCATACCAGCTGTCATTTGAGCTTCTAGCTTCTATAATTTTACAATTTCTACATCATTAAATGCTCGTTTGGGGGTTAGTGTAACTCAAACTCATCAGGGTTTTGATAAAAGTTGAGTTCAAAAAAACAGCAAAATGATCCTCGTCTTTGTTTGCAACTAAATTCAACGATCAGTTACAGAAGTTCTCCCTTTTCTGGATACGAGCACGATCCCAGCCCCAACTTTTTGCGTCAGCGCTCGACTTTCGACCAAAAATTGACTTCTACCGACTCTCCTCACAGCGTTTAAACTTAAACTAGTTGCTGTTTCGTCTCAGAAGACGAGAATTTACGTCCGAGGATTATTTTCCCGTCCCACGCTGAGGCTGTCCGAAGTGAACTCGCCAACATCCGAACGTCAACAAACGACTCGTGGACGTTGGCAACAAAACGCGATGCTGCTCATTTATTACAGATTAGGCAGAAGACTTCTGGTGGTGAATGATGCGCATTCAGTGGTTATCTTTTAATCACAGATGACATGTTTATGCACAAAATTCAAATCAAAAGCACTGAAAAATCGCGCATTTTCACAGCTGTTATGGCTTTAACTAAAAGCCAAAGAATATTAGAATTCCAGGAGTTTTTATGCAAATGGGGGCTACTTTGGCTTCTTAGTTTACAGCTGATTTTAGTCAGTTTTGGCAGATTTATTAGGGTGGCCTTTACCTCCCTGATGTACACATGGTGGCAGAAAGAAGGGGGTAATAAAAAGAGAAGAGTGAAGGAAAATAAAGGTTTATCTCATTCCTTATGACCGCAATCCAATAATATCGCGATACGTTTTTTTTTCTTTCTAAAATATCGTGCAGCCTTATTAGAAATGAAAGCAAAGCGTCCAGTAAGCAAACAGAGACAGGTGAGGTGTCGCAGCCGTACCTCAGCAGCAGATCGGATCGCGTTGGTCCCCAGCACGGACTCGGCCCAGCGCTGGATCTCCTGGCAGGTCCCGGTGATGACGGTGCGCAGCGTGACCACCGGCGGGCTCGCGGGCCGGGCCTGCTCGGCTTTCGCTTCGCCTCCGGAGCAGCTCAGCTCCACGAGGAGGACCAGGGCGCAGGCAAAAAGCAAAACCCGTGCCATGATGGTTGAAGCAGAGGGGTTTGGTAGGGGGGTGAGAAGAAATCTGATGATGAGGAGGAGGAAGAAGAAGAAGGGTGATCAAAGACTTAAAAATGGCTTCTGCTGGTGGGAGGCGACGGAGAGGAGTCGAACATGCGTCTCAGAATGTGAAACCCCAGATGATTTAAGTATCCGGTTTGGAAACTGAAGGGGAAAATAAAATAAAAATAAAATCCCAGCAGGAAATAAATGATCGGATCCCCTCACTGAGGCAGCGCTCTTTTGAACGGCGGCTATATTTGGTTTCTGCAGGAAAATCTAAAGATATGATCTGATCGGCAGCGAGCACGCACCGTTCATATGGAAGAATGGTAAAAAAAAAAAAAAAAAGAATTAAAAAAAGTTTCCTTTCTTGTAATAATTGCGTGAAGGAACGGCGGCGCGGTGACGCTGCAAACCGGATTTAAAGCTTCTTATTGCTGCACAAAGCGCCACTTATTCAGAGCTCTCTTTCGCCCCCGATCCTGCATCAAGTGCTCCGGCTGTGAGGGATTATGTTACACAACCTCCACACAAAAAGAAAATTTAAACAGAATGACCCCTCCTTCCTGGTTTCCACTCCCTTCCTTCCAGCGCTTTTAACGATATGTTTCCATACACGTCTGGATCTTCGGGGAGGGGGGCGGAGCCTCTGCCGCACAGAAGTGATGCATCATGGGACTTGTAGTTTAACCATTCGAGCTAAACGCCGGGATTATTTACGTGGTTTAAAATGAGAAAAACGCTTTAAAGGAATTAAATGCCCAGCATTAATTGAGGGGATGCGTATCGCCCGCCGCTTCTCATGCAAAAGTTTTACATTAGGATTATATTTCACTAAATAATGACAATTTAGTCAAACCTTGAAAATAACCTTATGCACGAGCTCATGGGATATCGCGATATCTCACGCTCAGAGGATTCGCTGTGAACGACTCTCAGCTACCCCCACCTCAAATTTCGGCTCAATATGTGTAAAACTGACTGAGCTGCAGCCATTTTTGTGCTGCTTAATGTTGATCAGTTGTGGCGGCCATCTTGAATTGTCATGACTCCAAAAGGTAATCAGTTGCAGATGTACATCCAGTGATTGCTTCCCGAATGTTTCATTGAAATTCATCAAGTAGTTGGTGAGATATTTTGCTAACAGACAAAAAGATGTGACTCCAGCAGTTAGTGCCAAAACTGTAGTTAAATAACTCACACTGTGGCGTATGTGTTGTCTTTAAAATCTGTTAAATTAAAGCCATTTCCGTGTTTTCTAAGGTCAGTTGGCTATGGTGGCCATCTTGGATCAGGTTGACCCCAAAGCTAATCAGTAGATGTTCATCGAATCACTACTTTCTACAAGCTACATTAGGATTCCTCCCGTGGTTCATAACATATTTTGCTAACAGAGAGACAAACGTGCAAGAACACATTTGTCTGCTTTCATGTTTCCACAATCAGAAGCAGCACAGTTTTCGTATCAGTTTAATACCTATCAGAACATTAGTTACACCACACCAAACCAAACAAGATTTCTTTCTTTTTTTTTAAAAAAAAGGAACATTTACAATAAACAAGAACACTGCAGCACTAAAGGGAATGTTTCTCTTTTGTCTCAATCATCTTAAAAAGCCAGTTTTTAAATGAAAGCACACAAACGCACCACAAGCCCCTTTCAGTGTGGGATGAAACGATTCTTTCTGCTCCAATAAACACCAGCGACGCGGTGGACACTTAAAGCACCATGCCTCTGTCCTGGTTTTGAAAAAAAAATTATATATATATATATATATATATATATATATATATATATTAAAGTCGTCCATTCAGAGCATCGCTGAAGCCATCATGCGACTTCACGTCGATAGTGTCCTGCGAGAGACGAGCGCAGGGCCGGCTCTCACTTCGGGCAGAGTTCTGGCCACGGAGAGAGAGGCGGGTCGCGGGTTTAGCCGATGTAAATGCGATGGAAGTCGTTGGCTCCAAAGGCGGCGTTGCACTTGGGGCACTTCCTCTGGCGGGTGTCGTAGCGCGTCTTGACGCACTCGAAGCAGAAGACGTGGAAGCACTTGGTCAGGACGGCGTCCTTCACCCGAGAGTTGCAGCACGGGCACGTCAGACGAGCCTGGGGGACACGGAGGCAGAGAAAGGTTGGAGCAGTGAACTCGGAAGGCCTTTCTGGTCTCAGGACCGGATTCAAATATGTGGAACACCAGCTCGGATTTGTGACTACAGCTGACTCATTAATGTTGTGAATCATTTAATCATCATCATAATAATAACACAAAACTCCTGACTGCTTGATGAAAAAACAGGGAATATCTGAACATTAACTTGATGTTTGATTGGAATTAATAAGAGTAAAATAAAAAAAACTAGGAAATATTGCATTTCTTGAAGAGTTAGAGGACAAAATCAATGTCTCAGTTAAAGTCTGCAGCTTATAAGCTTCGAATTAATTGAGCCTGCCTTCATTTGTAGCTTTTACACCCAGTAATCTCACCTTGTATTCACTAATTTCTTCATTCAGGATCTCGTCTCCGTTGCTGATTTTCTCGGCCGGTTTCTTGGCCTTCTCGATCTTTCTCCTCAGTTTGGAGATGTCCTCCTATACAAACAAACAAAAAAAACATTTAACATCTGAGAAGAGAAGAACTCACCAGATTTCAATGTTGTCTGAGGAAGGAGCGAACACGTCGTTGTTGAGCTTTCAGATTGTGGAGTTCGTTACCAGCCTTTTTAAACAAAAGTAATCCAATCTGCTCAGCTGTTTCACTGATTAGCAGCTAATTGCTGCACGGTGATAACTAGTTTTCTCACATTCCCAAGATTTTAAGTTCAAGTTTTCACTCAAGCTGCTTCCAAAAATGTACAACCCCAAATCTGAAAAACATGGGATGCAACAAAAGTAAAACAAAAACTGAATGCAATGATTTATTCATAGTGGAACACAGTAAACATATCAAATGTTTCAACTAAGAAAATGGACCCTTTTTAAAAAAATATAGGTATTTTGAATTTTATGGCAGCAGTACAGCTCAAAAAACATCGCCCTCGTCATGACTAAAAGGGTTTCTCTGTATTTTTTACATCTATGCAAAACACTCCAGCGTATGTTTTATGTTTAAAGTCAAGACCCAATTTGTGTTTTTTCTACGTTTGGACGAATATCTCCTCAAGCAGTCGAGAAGGAGAAACTAACCACTGCTCCTAAAGAGACATGTTACACATTTTATTTATTTATTGTTTGAACATAATAACTTTTGGTTTGGTGTTGGTTCAAAAGTGCTTAAAAAGTCCTTTTTCACAAAGCGTCAGCATGAAACCCAAGTAAATCTGTCGTTTTTAATAAACGCGCTGCAGCTTGGCGGTTCTTTGTGACTTTGTGGCTCGTTACCTGAGCTCGCCGGGCGTTGAAGGACTCTTTTTCCCTGGAGATGCTGTTCTCAACGACCTCCGCTCGGACCAACTTAAGCTTCTGCTGCACCTGCTCCAGCTGACCCCGCAACTCTTCCGACTGCAGCGCAGACTCCTGAGCCTGGAGGAGAAGGGGAGGATTTCATCGACTGGCATTCATCTTTAAACTATCTAAACTGCCTAAAAGAGAAGCTCAGCCCCCTGGCATAAGTCTACTCCGCGCCTGCAGCTCACTGTTAGCGATCAGCCTGAGTTACCTTGCGTTTGTTCATGTCCAGAGCTTGCGTTCGAAGCGTCAGCTCTCTCTCAGCAGTGCCGATGGTGCCCTGCAGGAGGCGCTCCTTCTCCTCGAGCTTCCTCACAACCTGCAGCTGTGCATCCACCTGGACAGAGGTGCAACCGCAAAACACTTTAAACACACGTCCAGAGATCAACAAAATTACTAACGCAAGAACCAAAGCAGAACCTGAATTTAAATGATTGAAAAGGAAATTAATAAATGATCTTGCTGCAGCTGTCATTTCTGTTGCTATTAATGATTATCGTAATCTGATGTGCATTTAAATGAGTTGAAATTGAACTTTGAGAAGTGGCCTCGTGCTTCACCTGAGTCTTTAAGGTGAGGAGTTGGTCGGCGAGCTCCTCCTTCTCCTCTTTCAGAAGCTTGTGGATCTGGTTGGACTTGATTCGCTCGCTCATCAGCTTGAAGTTGGCGTCGTCTTTCTCTCTGAGCTGCTGCATGAGGCGAATGTTCTGTTCCTGCATGTCCTCGAAGGCCTGGCCCGTCACGTCCATCTCGCTCAGCAGCGCGTCCTCCTCCTGCGCAGGGGAACGAGCGTCAGAGAACAAAAACGGGAGAAAAGGGGGCAGAGAGAGAGAGAGGAACAGACCGAGCAGCTCACACACCTGTTTGGCTATGGACAACTTCTTGTTGAGGATGTCGATCTGCTCCTCCACAGAACGGATCTTCCTCAGAGCCTCTTCGTCGGCCATTTTCTTGCCCTCCCTTCTCTCCCTCTCCTCCAGCTCCCGCAGCCTCTGCCGCAGCTCCTCTGCCTAAAACCAGAACGAGACGTAGTATTTAAACTAGAATTCATGTCAGTTTGTTCCAATATTAAAAATCAAGAAGCAGAAACAGTAATCCAAACATACAGCAAATGATACTTAAAAAAAACAAAACTGAAATTAGTCCATCCTTTGCAACCAGTTTGTTTGACTGAACAGACATGATCACCTCTGACTTGGTCTTCTTCTCTGCAGCCATGAGCTGGACTTTGTCCCTCTGCTCCTTCGGTGCTGAGCGGTACATGTCCAACAGCAGCTTCATCTCCCTCTGGGACTCCTGGGCTTTCCTGCACAGTTACAGTCAGAGGGTCACTTTCACAACCACAAATAAGTGTACAAAATAAACACAGAACTTTGTAATTACCCCCTGACATATAAAGACAGGCGATAATGTAATTACCTATGTCTGTGTGTGATCGTTTGTCTGTTAGCAAAATATCTCATGAGTCAGTGGTTGCATCTCTTTCAGGCAATCCACCTGTTTTGTTTGTCACATATTAAGATAGCAGCTTCTTTAAAGTCATGTTAAACCGATGCTGATGATTTATAGACAACATTCTTACAGCTTCAAGCCAACCTTCAGAAACAACTACATCAATAAAAACAAACACTATTTAGAGCAATCAAACCAGATCCATAAGCTGAAAACATAACTAGAAGATAGTCTATTTACTGATCTTTCCAAAAAAAAAAAAGCAATTCATATTAAATCATAGTCTCTCCGCAAACAGTTATTTTTATAGTTTATAAAATGTTTGTGTTTTCCTGCATGCAGCATTAGGTCAAGATGTAAAATAAAGTCCCAACATACTTCAGCTCTGTTCGAACGATCTTCAGCTGCTCCATCTCCTTCCTCTTGGATCCTCCGACCACAGAGAGCCGATCTCCGGTTAACTCCTCCGGTTGGCTGCTGCTCCCCGGCTTCTCCTTCTCCTCCTTCATAATGATGCTGCTGCTGCTCCGGGGGGCCCTCTCTCTGTCCTTCTCCTTCTCCCGTTCCCGCTCTTTCTCCTCTTTCTTTAGAATGTCTTTCTTCTCTTCCTTCTCCTTTTTCTCCTCTTTTTCTTCTTCCTTCACTGCAGCCTCTGGTTCGACACCGGACTCTGCTTTTACTGCAACGCCTTCAGAAAGAGACGACCAAACAAAGAAAAGAATATTTTTACCCAGATATGACTTATTATGGTATCAATTCTTAAAACCTTATAAAACTGTTTACACTTTAATCTAATACGAACTCAAGTCAGTTAACTCTGTTCTAGTTACCGGTGCTGCTGGGTGTTGAGGAGTCGTCCAGCTCTGTCTTCACCACAGGTTCTCCAGAAACAGCTGGAGTTGTCGGCGAGATCGTCTCCTCCTTCACGTCCATCTCTGTGCTCGACTGTGACTGGAGAATGGAGCTGCCCTTTGACGCCAGGAGCTACAAGGTAAGCAGAAGTCTTTAGGTACCGCTGCGTTCTGTCTCACTACAACTTTCAGACAGTTTTTTTAAAAATAAAAATAGCAAATTTTTCCTGCTGATAAGATGAGACCTACCTGGTTGAGCTCAGCTTGGGTCTCTCGTAGTCTCAGCTTGTATTTCACCACCTCTCCCTTCAGCTGCTGGTTGTGCGTTTGCAGTGTGCTGATCAGGTGACGCATCTCCCGGTTGATGGGGCCTGACAGAAAAGAAGCGAGTCAGATCATCGAAAAACCGAGAACAAGGACTTCAACACGACTGGTGCCTCTAACTGGCTGCACATGCTCACCTGCTTGCTCGTTGGCTGCAAGAGTCTGCTCAAACTCTATACGCAACATCTCGTACTCCTTCTTGACCTGAGCCAGCGTGTCCTCCAGCTGAAACACTTCCGTGCGAACCTTCCTCTGCAGAGCCACCTCGTCGTTCTGCACCCAAACAGGATGACAATAAGAAAAATAAATAACATTAAAAAAAAACAGCTACTGATGCCAAGTAAAGTAAACACACCTCCATGTGCTCCAGCTGCCGAAGCCGTGCCGTCCGAGTCGTGTTGAGGCGGGCGCGCGTCTCATCTAACTGAGCCTTGAGGATCAGGGACTCGTTGTAGAGCACAGAAAACTGGGACTGCAGGCAGCGATACTCGGACGTCTCTTTGACCAGACCTTCAGCTCGGCTCATCAGCTCGGTCTGAATGAAAAGGCCGCGTTAGAGCCATTTTGGTCAAATTTTGAAAGCAACGTTGCGACAGCAGAAAATACTGCTAAGATCAGTTAGCACCAAGGTTTTGTGGCAATAAAAAAATTTCAGTACAATAATGAGCCTAACAAGTAGAGTTTTATTAGAGATGTAAAATTAATGACAAACATTTTAGGGTATAATCATGCATTTTTCTGCATGATTATTATTCAGATGTGGAACTCCAGGACCGAGAAATCACTGCATCTTCAGAAAATACCTTCATGTTGTTGTTCTCCTGTTGAACATTCTGCAGGTCCTGCTGAAGTTTCTGCAGCTCGTCAAGGCGATTATCCACCAGCTCCCTGTTCTCCTCCAACTCGCTGTTCATTTCCTCAAACTATTTTAAGAATCAAAGACAAAACAAGCTAAGACACAGCGGACTTCCTAAACCGTCTGTCCTGCTCAACTAAAGTCAGAAAAATAAATCGTACCTTTCTCTTGTTAATAGTGATGGTTCCACAAACACTGCTGGCCTCTCCGCACACTTTATATCCTTTGCTGTTTACCTGGAGTGCACAGTTGATGTTACAGCATACTTCTACATAAACAAGTGGACACCGTTGCACTGCTACTATCCTAATTCTCACCCTCTCCAGGATCTCGCTCAGGTGTGCGTTCAGTCTGTTCTCTCGGCGACGGATCTTCTCCATGTCCCACTGGAGCTCCTCGATCCGAGCCTGCAGCTCAGTGACGCGTTGGTCTGCTTTGTTAGTCGCCCGACCCAGAGACCGGGACTGCAGAGGACAGAAAGCGCACAAACTGGAACTCATAGGAACGGGACAAGCTCTAAGAAACTGCTTCACAACAAAGCAAATTTAACTACTGGATACTTAACCTCGAAGGTTTGTAGTTATTGATGACAGAAGATATATTTTTTTTAGACTTTCCTTACAGAGACCTTCAGAGTTTACACACATACATCTAAGAATTCAAGTTGGGGAAATTATGTTGCTAATAATGATTTTGTTAGAAAAAAAATATAATTTGTAAGTGATTAAAAACATAGGGTTACCTCGCTGGTCATGTGACTGTGTTTCTGTTTGAGGTCTTCTGTCAGCTGCTGAAGAAGTTCGTTTTCACTGGTCAGGAGGGAGCTCAGCTTACAAATTACCTGCTTCAGACTCCCCTCTGCAAAATAATACAGAACTGGTGAAAACTGGACTTACTTCTCTGTAATTTTTGCGTTTAACTGTTTTTTCATTTCCTCGGAAGAAACACAGATTTTTGTTTTCTCTCACCGTGTCCAGAGTCTAACTCTGACTTTAGTTGATCCACGGTGTCCTTCAGACTCTTGTAGATCTCCACAACACGACTGGCCTGCTTCTGGCTGGACTCCACCCGCTCCTGGAGCTCTGCCTCCATCTCCTCACTGGTGCTGCTCGCCAGCGTGGCCAGAAAAGAGTTGGTGGTCTCTCCTTGATGTCCTGCGAGGATACACGACGACAGAGAGGGTTGGAGCTCAGACTTTTGGTTTTCTATTCCTGTTTACTCCTTTCCTGTTTCAGGTCTGTCTTTACCTCTGTCTTTGGCCCTCTCCTGGTTAGAGTCTCCATCAGGTTCAGGAGTTTCCGGCTTCAGGCTTCGTCCCTCACCTGATGGAGATTTCTCCGGTTCGCTGCTTGCTTGGTCATAGCGCCTGATGATGAGCCGAATGTTTTCATCAAACTGGGGGACAAAAAAAGGAGCATTTTGTCACATTTTGACTCAAAGAATACATGCTGAACAAGTCTGTGTTTGTCACCACTTCCTCCAATATTCACCTGATTCCAGTATCTGTTGAGGATGAGCAGGCTGGCGTCATCAGTGGCCTGCCGGGTCTCCAGTCTCTCAATTCGCTCTCGCAGCTCGTCCTCAATCACCTACAAATAAATCAAAAGATCAACCTTGATTAGATGCTGAGGATAAAGCATAACTGCACTCTCCTGTGTCTGTGGGAAGTGCCGTAAACACACTGAAGAATAAATTTACCTGTCTTTGGTCAAGAGCCTCTCCCAGCTTTCGGTTTTTAGCTTGCAGAGCTTTGATGTCTTGCTCTTCCTATAAAAAAAATAATATTAGTAGTTCATGTATAAACATAAAAACAGGCTTTACGCCTCTGTGATTCGAGGTAATAACACAGATATGATTGAGCATTAAAAAGAGGCTCACTGAGTTGGACACTCCTCCCAGTTTGATGACCGTCTCCACCGCGGTGCTCCCCCCGGCCGCGGCGCTGACACCGGGACCTCCGTCCTCTCCTTCCCGCTCCCTCCGCTTCTCCGGCGGGGCTCCGGAGAACGAGGGTCCGCTGGGGTCAGCAGGACGCTTCTGTCCCGACATCCTGACTCCTGAAACAAACACAAAACAAACAAATCAGAACATAAGTGCAGGTTCAGACCTAAAGTATATCCTCAAACGAAACGCTCCACGGAAATAAGCATTTTTAAAGTAAACAATCTGTTTTTTATCAACGTTTCAACCCCTGAAGTAGCTGCCTGAATCAGTCATGAGGCTAACGTTAGCATATGGCTAACGTTAGCCGCTAGGTTTAATCCTGGAAAAAATAATAAATGCAATAACTTTGAATTGTGGTCTAAAAGACTCGTAGCTACATTGAATCTTACCTATTTAAAATGTAATAGTTGTTCACTGAATCTGTTAGTAATTGTTGATGTTGCGGCTTCTCGCCTCACGGAAACGGAAATGCTAACGGCCTACGGGGGACAACTTTCAGGTAACACACTGCCACCTGCCGTATCGGAGGGCATGCTGGAGGACAAACTGACCACATTTCCTCACTCTGCTGCTGTCTTTACTCACCCTACTCTCCATGTTTGTATTTTTAATTATGATGTTGTCAGACAATGTGATCTGCAGTGAGAGTAGGGAGCAAGAAGAAGAGTGTCTGGAGAGGTGGAGTGAAGAGGAATGGAGGAATGGAATCCAGTAGAAGGTGGAGGAGTTTAAGTAGCTGATGTCAAAAATCCAAGATAGCAGATCACAAGAGTGAAGAAGAGCCAGGGAGTGGATGGAGACACTGCTGTTGTCATTGTGACTCTGGCTCTTGCTGCTTCTTGTGGAGAAGTTTAAGTATCTCAGAGTGTTGTTCACGAGTTAGGGACGAATGGCGAGTGAGGTCGACAGATGGATCGGTGCGGCTTCTGCAGTATTGCATGCTCTGTACTGATCCGTTGTGTGAAAAGGGAGCTGAGCTGCAAGGCAAAACTCACTGTTTACAGATCGGTCTACGTTTCTACCCTCACCTATGGTCATGAACTTTGGATAGTGACCAAAAAAACAAGATCTCGGATACAAGCGGTCGAAATGAGTTTCCCCTGCAGGGTAGCTGGGCTCTCCCTTAGAGATAGGGTGAGAAGTTTGGTTTTTCGGGAGGGATTCTGAGTAGAGTTGCTGCTCCTCCACATCGAGAGGAGCCAGTTGAGGTGGTTCAGGCATCTGGTTAGGATACCTCCCTGGACGCCTCCCTGGCAGGTGTTCTAGGCATGTCCAACTGGGAGGTCCAATGCAAGGGAAGACCTAGGACATGCTGGAGAGACTATGTCTCCCGACTGGCCTAGGAACTCCTTGGAATCCTCCTGGAAGAGCTGGAAAAGGTGGGAAAGAGATGTTTGGGTCTCCCTGGTCAAACTGCTGCCTTCTTGACCCAATTCCAGAACAAGTGGCAGATCATGGATAGATGTTTTTGTACATTTATCTATATGAGTTTGTTGTTTTTTTTTTTACATAATTTTAATCCTTGATATTGAAAGTCAATATTCTTTATGAAGTAGAGATTGTACTTAAGATAGCCTAAAGCAGAACTCTGAAATAATGCCATCCTTTTTTTTGTAATATCACAGACAGTCCAACAATTACACAAGGTCTAAATGTATGTTTCAAAAGGCATGCAGACAGCCTCTTACGCAGCAGATGACCCAATGTGTTTATTTTACAAAGAGACCCAGAGATCACTATTTACCTCACTAACTAGTTGATCTAGTCCTGCTATTTGTCAGATTCAAAATTTAACCAAAGTCCAAGACTCCTCTGTTGACAAGGTTGCCAAATCATGTGACAGTGCTCAATTTTTTTCAGTGTCAGAAATTCCTAAAATAGTTAGCCCTGGGTTTCTTTTGAAGTTTCTGGAAATCTGTAAGTTGAGTTGCTCTGCAGTTATATGGCCCAATAAGGACAAATATATATTGCTAACTAGACTAAAGTATGAGGTACAATTTAAGATTTCCCTCCAATTCAAGAAATGTGATGATTGGAGTAACAGACTCTTGTTTTTTTGAATTGGTGTAGAGATGATTTACAGCTTGTTGGGTTTTGCCATCTTATACTGAAAACATACAAACCAGGGATTGTTTAATTATCCTCTTACATACTTGTTGGGACAGACAGCATTCTTTGGATAACATTGGTTGTGTGCCTGATTCATTTCAGACTTGAGTAAAACAATATGTGCAAACAAATTCACAAAGACTGAACTCTGAACTGCAATATTAGAGGGACCTTGCACAGGGTGCAGAGTCCAGATTGTGCAAAGGCTGTCTCGTCATTATTTGCGAGTTACAAATCAAGTCCAACCTTGTGGGGTCCAAGATCCCTATCTGCTGAGATATGTTGCGTACGTGGGGTGACACAGATGTCAGTTTTAGTTGTCGATGCTAAAACAGTTCAAGCATGAGGTGCTTTGGCATAATGGTGGTGTTAAAAATCAGCTTTAGATCAAAATCAAACCCCTGGAATAATAAATACTTCCTGAAGTGTGTGTAGAAAATCTTGTTATGACAGCTGCAATACATATATATATATATAAATGGTCTTGTTTTAAAAGGTAATTCTGCAAAATAAAGTAAAATTGGCAAAAACAGTTGCAATGCAAAATAAAAAAAGGCTTTAAGTTTTATGACTTTAAGGAAAGGCTTTGACTTTTAAGACTTCCTGCTCTCTGACCTAAAGCAAATGGAACTGAGAAAAAGACTTCCCTAAGTCCGAGATTCTCTTTGTCTGGTGAGGGAAAAAAGGATCTGACACATACTGATGTACCCGCTTCTTTTTCTTACAGAATGAGCCTCAGCAGTTCTTAAGAGTTGCGTTTCCCAAAACTGGAGTTAAGACCATGAAATGCCAAGTGAGGGGTTCTTGAGAAGATCTTCAGGAGTCAAAATATCGTAAAAAAGGTTTGCCAACTTTGTATTTAGACTTCGCTGTCACAATGAGTTAAAATCAGTGATGATAGAAGGATAAACAATGAAACTAGTATTTCTTGAAGGAATGCTTGTCACCTGCTGCCTTGCATGTCCAAACTTTAAACAAAGATCTTCCCTGATATGTTAGCACTTGGAGTATATGTAATACAAAACTGACTGAGTTACTGCCATTTTTTGTGTTCGCTAAGCCTGATCAGATGTAGCAGCCATCTTGACTCAACTCCGAAAGTGAATCAGTTGTAGCTGTACATCCAATGAATACTTTTTGAGATTTTGATTAAAGCCCATAAAGCTGTTCATTGAGGATTTTGCCAGGGTTGAAGCCAACAGTTAATGCCAAAGTTTTAAACAAAAATCTTGTCCAATCTGGTAGCGCTTAGGGTATGTTTTTGGGGGATGACTCTCAGCTACTACTACACCAAATTTTTGCTCAATATCTGTAAAATTAACTAAATTATCTACATCTTTGGGGGTGTATTCCAAGGTTGATCAGCTAGGGAAGCTGTTTGAATAGGGCTGAATCCAACATAAATTAGTTATAGATGTACATTGAATAATTACGTTCAATGCCTACAAGCTTGAGAGTTTCATTAAAATCCATTCAGTAGTGCATAACACATTTTGCTTTCTGCAGCCTCTTACCTAAACTCAATTCACAGCACAGCCCCAAACATAACCCCAAACTCAAAAATGCCATTCCACCTCATTAGGACCGGACCCAAATTGACTAATGGTCCTGACAGGGTTGGTGTGTTTACCAGAAAAGGTCCTAAAGGGGAATAAAAATCAGGTACACACAGACATTTACATTCCATGACAATGATAATGATTGCCAGTGACATATTTAGCCTTAAACAGATATAAAAACAAATAAAAATTTTAACAGGGATCTTTGTTCAATTGAAAGTTTCTGCAACTTTTATTTAAGGGGTTGAAGGCTAAATAGTTTAGCAGTGACATCTGTTTGTGTGATTGTGTCTGCATTTGACTGTGCAGGAGCAGAAGCACAAACCTGAAGAGCAACATTTCAGCAGGCCTCTCAGAGTCTGCAGACAAGCCAGCAGTGATCAGGAGGTGGGGCTGCTCCCGATCTGTTCCACTTTAACTCACACACTGTTCTTCTTCATGTTTTCCAACTCAACCTCCCGCCCTGATATGAACCATAAAGCGTCATTGATGCAACAGCAGCTCGACCCGCCCCTGTGGTGTCGGGTGACTGGAGCCAATTGTGTTCGCCGAGGGCCAGCCGCCCCCTCCGGGGCCACATCAGCAGCACCTCCCCCCACCGCCTCCAACCCAACCATAAAAACAGCCTTTCACCCGCTTTTGCTCTCCTTCATCGGTCCGATCACATCTGGGAGGCGAAGCAGGCTGTCTGTCATTCTTTTCACTGTCGAGGCTGTTTGACAAAAAACTCTCAAGTAAGACGCTTTTTGGAAAACTGAAGGCTTAGATTGTTTGGCAGAAAGCTGTTTTCTGCAGGATTGCTCTGTTTGTGGGCAGCTTTGCCATGTGGGTTTGCACATGTTCACAAGTTTTATTTATTTATTTATTGAAGCTGCACATTTACACTGAACTGAAACTGACTATTAACTCTTCTTTTACAGGATGCATTAGTGAGTACTTTATTTTGAAAAGTTCTTACTGTAGCACATTAATAACAGTTGGACAAAAGTGCTGTTAAATATGTGTTTATTGTATGTATCCTGCTGATACCTGTCAGTGTTTATCTTCTGGGTTTGTGCAAATGCTGCCAGCTGTTTTAAGAGCATTTACTACTCTGAATCTTCGTCATTGCTTTTAGCTGTTTTCAATGCATTCCTCTGCAGAAAGCTTTAGGTAAACTTGAGTCAAACGTCTCCAAGTGAACTATGAAGGCACTGAAAAGGAAGAACATGCAAGTTCACCCATGCAAGCCAAGTATTTAACTGCCATGGTGGTGGAAAAAGAAGCAGGATGTTGGATGCAGAGTTTTGTTGTTAGATTACAAACGGCCGAACCTTCCTCATACCTGCCTAAAGTCTTCGGTTGAACACCTCTCAGTCGAAGTAATGATCGCTGTTGTTTCTGTCAGGATGACTCATCAGTTCCCTGCCCTGTCCCCGGAGAAGAAGAAGGAGCTGGCTGACATCGCTCAGAAGATTGTGGCTACAGGAAAAGGGATCCTGGCTGCGGATGAATCCACAGGTGAGCCTCGATCTTGGTAGTTGTTCTCGTATGAGGCGTAAATGCAGTTTGCACGTGCAGCCCCCGAACAAAAAAAAAAAACAAATGCTTTCCTCGTCAAGGCACCATGGGAAAGCGGCTGGAGAAGATCAGCGTGGAGAACACCGAGGAGAACCGTCGCTTCTACCGTGACATCCTTTTCTCCTCCGATTCCTCCATCGCCAACAGCATCGGCGGGGTCATCTTTTTCCACGAGACGCTCTACCAAAAGTCAGACAGCGGGAAGCTTTTCCCTCAGCTCATCAAGGAGAAGGGGATTGTTGTTGGCATCAAGGTGAGAAGAAGCTGAAGTCTTTTAGAACAACCGTGATGTTGTTTTACGGATGTTTCTGACTTTTTTTTGGGTATAGGTTGACAAAGGCACAGCTGCTCTTGGTGGAACAGATGGCGAGACCACCACACAAGGTAAACCAAAAGGATTTCAATTTGACTGGTGAAGTTTTACGAACAAATATGAATATTTCTTGGCCAATGTTTGTAAAATGATGCAGATTAAACATTTTATGGCTTGTTTAGGTCTTGACGGCCTCTCAGAGAGATGCGCTCAGTACAAGAAGGATGGCTGTGACTTCGCTAAGTGGAGGTGTGTGCTGAAGATCTCGGACAGCTGCCCGTCAGCACTTGCCATTGCAGAGAACGCCAATGTCCTTGCCAGATACGCCAGCATATGCCAACAGGTGTGTTTTATCTTTAGTGTTTGCCAGCAGATGACTATACTGATCCTAGCAAGTTGACTTCAGGACATCTGGACTTTGTTTTCGTCTCATCCAAGGAGCTTTCTCGATTCCTCATTGATCATACTCGTTTTTAATCATTGTACATCATCTCCCCCAGAATGGCCTGGTGCCCATTGTGGAGCCAGAGATCCTGCCTGATGGTGACCACGACCTGCAGCGGTGCCAGTATGCCACAGAAAAGGTTGGTGTAGTACACAAAATAGTAGATTTTTCCCACTGCATGAGAATAGTATCCACTGATACCTTCACATATTCATCTTTAGGTCCTGGCTGCCGTGTACAAGGCTCTGTCAGACCACCACGTGTACCTGGAGGGCACTTTGCTGAAGCCCAACATGGTCACGGCTGGACACTCCTGCACTAAGAAATACACCCCCGAGGATGTTGCCTTAGCTACAGTGACGACTCTGGGCCGCACTGTCCCCGCTGCAGTGCCTGGTGAGTGTCATATGATCAGCTTTTCTCACCGATAATGAATCAGCTTAAAAAGAGTTTTTCTGAAGCACAAGTGTTTTTTGTTTTCTGTTTTTTTCCTAGGCATATGCTTCCTGTCTGGTGGTCAGAGTGAGGAGGAGGCCTCCCTCAACCTGAACGCCATCAACCTGGTGCCCCTCCATCGCCCCTGGAAGTTGACCTTCTCTTACGGGCGAGCGCTGCAGGCCTCTGCTCTTGCAGCCTGGCAGGGCAAAGCTGCCAACAAGGCAGCCGCCCAGCAGGCTTTCAGCAACAGGGCCAAGGTGAGACTAAGAGATGTCGAGTTTTCACTATCGAATGAAAGTTGATTGTCATTGATCAAGTTTTCTTCAACAAGCCAGAAATTTCTTTCAAGTAATTCTTATCTTGATTCATTCAACTTTATGTTATCTGGTAAATCATTGATTTCTAAAAGCTTTTTGTTTCATCAGTCTGGCACTCATGCGGTGCATGTAACCTGGCTGATCATTAACACTTCACGTTTGACTTTGCCCTTCTCCGTCCTCTGCTCTGATCAGATCAACGGCTTGGCTTCCAAAGGAGAATACAAGCCTGCCGCTACGGCTGACAAGGCCTCCATGCAGTCTCTGCACACTGCCAAATATGTCTATTAACCGGTGTGAACACTAAAAAGAAATCCAACCAAAACAAATGGACCAAATCTGCCATCCTTGCCTGCTTGATGATCAGCTTTCCTGGACCACCAACTCCCAGAGAGGACTTCCACCAACATGTCGAGCTACTGTTTGCCTACTTGATGAAATAACTGGAAATAAATGAAAAGTCCCAAAACGTCTTTGCAGTTTTTGTACTTTGTCACAACTTCAGAGACATTATTTTAATTTCAGAGTCGAGCTCTTTCCCCGCTGATTCTGCCAAGCCCGTTCCCTCGGCTGCAGTTTCGGCAAACAGGAGGACCGGACAGTGGGAATCTTGTTCGTCCATTCATGCGCGTCACTAATTAGATGACGAGGCATTTGGCTACAGGACATAATAACAAAGAGAAGTTCTTTTCACCCAGTGGAGCAAAAAGAAATCACACAAGTGGTGCAAGATATTTTGTTTTATTTGATAAAAAAATAGACATTTATAACAGCAGACATCACTAAAACAACAAAGTTAGTCAAGATGAGACATTAGACTTGTTGATGTCACTTGTCTTGTTTTTCTTATTTGACTGAGCTACCAGTTAATATCCAAACATGATTTGCTAAAACTTTAGAAATGATGATTATACATGAAATGTAGCTGTAAATTATGTAGCACCTGAAATCAGATGGTTAATGATTAAGGTAGATGCTTAATACTAAAACAATTTTGTAATCAGAACTGATAAATGCAAAGCTAAGTGCTGTGACTTAGAATAAAGGTACACATTGAAGTATAATGGAAATGTTTGAAAATGATTTTTGGAGTACACCACGTGTGCATGACAGTGCATGAAGAATATTTACATTGTGTATTGACATAGTTCACTTTCATTTCAAAAATGCAGTTTACAAAAAAGCAAGCGTGTTTCAGGAAAACCATAACATTGACATGCTGTACAGAAAAGTCACACAATTCTTTCACAACAAACCTGGACTACAGTATAAACAGTGTTGGTGTAGAATAACGCTTCAGACGGCTGATCTCAATGCGACATCTCATTCTGTGGCAGCTGAGGAATGTACTGGACAATAACCTGATGTGACAGAAAAATAACAAAATGGGGAAAAACAAGAGTTGAGCGACAAAATAAATATTTTATTAGGATTGTGACAAATAACTCCTGGCTCCTTAATGCCTTGTTGTATTTTAGTGAAGCAGTTTTGTCTCACAAAATGGTTAAAAGGTTGTTTTAAATTATTTTTGACAGATTTTGCATTGTTTGAAGTTCAGATTCAGCCTTCAGTTATACGCATACTATTAAAGTAGAACTGTTTGTGTTGGAATTTACTGGTCCTGACCTCAACCGTGCTGTTGGACCTCAGAGACTGATGATTTTTTAGAACAAAAGCACAATTTTGTCCTTGTTGATTTTGCATTTGCAGCATATAAGACTCTGTCATTCGTTCATTTGATTATGAGGTTATTGCACATTGAAATGTGAAATGTTTTTGCACTTTAAACCGACCTGCACATGTATTTTGAGCATAATACATTAGTCAAAAAAGAGAAAAAAAAAAATTGTGTAATTAAAAAAAAAAAAACATTGTGAAAATACAATTTAAAAACTAAACTTTGTAGAAAACTTAAAAGAAAAGACATTTTTAAAGACGTATGATTGTATGATTTAAGAATGAAGAAAAACCCATTGTTTTTGTGAAATGCGTTACATCAAAACATGCTGGAGAGTGTTCTGGAGGCTTGTTCAGTTTGCTTTTATGTTATGATTTTCAAAATGCTATTGCGTTTGATGTGTTTTGCAAAAAAAAGGATTTCAAAAAATTTTTCTAATGTTTTGGTTAAAGTGTAATATGATGTTAAGGAATGTGTTTTCCAAATAGTTTTTCCTTTTGGTTGTTGTGGTTATGTACAAAGATGACACAAACCTGATATCTGAAATGTGAAATACAGGTTTTTTGTTTTTTTTTTTGCATTTGTCCTTTAGTTATTTTTATTTCTTTTAGGCTGCAGATCCTCTGTATTCAAGGGTGAGACTGTTGAGAATTAGCCTCCTCTTTTTGCAGAGGACAAAAAAATCATCTTATATTAAATAACAATAATAAAAAAAATGCATTACCTGAGTGTGTGTTGACTTCAGTGCAAAACGTGCACTGACGATCAAGAAGATGAGAAGCCCAAACACACACACAGAGGATATGAACAAAATGATTTCCAGACATAAAACCTGGTCGTAAAGTAACAGAAAGATGATGTTATTTGTACAAATGAACAGTGACTCATCCACTTAGTAAAATGCTTTTTAATCATAGAAATTTGTTTGGAACTCACTTCTGTTTCGGGGGAAGAATCACGGTAGTATCTCATGGGACCATATCTCCCGAAGAAGGTTATCCTGTGGCCAAAGGAGACCAGAATCCCCACCAAAGAGACTGAATACATGGACACACACACAGTCACCTGGGAAAAATCAGTGCAGCCAGATTACAGAAAGACATTTAGACCAATAAATAAGATTAAACACAACAACTAGACTCGGAAAACAAAAACAGTATACCTACCAATTTCTTGGATGGATGTAACTCTGTGTAGATTGACAGGATTCCACATGTAAGAAACTTGAAATACAAACATTCAAACGATCAGATCATCAGCCTGTTCCCCTCCGATATTCCTACAAATTGTGTTGTGTGATTCAATGTCACGTATCAGGCCATGGCTTCATGTAACCAGAAGAAGCAACCAGACTTCCTGTTTGTCGGAATCGTTGGGATTTTAGCTGAATTGGCTATTTCTAAACCATCTGTGCTGCCCATACATGACTGAAAACAGAACTTTAAACAGTGCAGTCCTTCTTGAATTTAAACAATTCAGTTTGATCTAGTTTGATAATTTGGAGTTTTATTGTTGTTGGGTTCATTTTTTATTTTTCCACAATAAAGTAAAGGTACACGAGAAGTTTCACCCCCAGGTTCAGACAGCTGAGCTTGAAGCTGAACTTACTTTAACATCAAGTTATTTTGTAACTGTACGACATGTATGTTTTATTTTATTTTTTTTAAACATGATGGAGTATTTATTGGCTTAATATTATCACTCAATAGAGCGTGTAGTTGTTTGTTTGTCTGTAGCATTAGCTAAATATCTCATGAAAGGAATCTTACAGAAAGTAAACACCGGATGCACATTTAGAAGTGATTAATGTCTATAGAGTTAACCAAATTCAAAATGGCCACCTCGGCCAATTTTACAGATACTGAGCTAATGTATGGTGTGGTAGTAGCTGAGGTAGTACCAGAGCGCCTTGCCAGAAGGGGATATAGAGCCTCCTGGAGTTGTACATGTAGTCCTCAGGCAGCACAAATCCCATAAACAGCTCAGCATAACCAAATATAAGGATGACTATCTAGAAAAACACAAGAGGAAGAAATGATTAAAATGTGTGCAGTTATGTAAGGGTGCATAGCTGCACCATTTCTCTAAGATAGTGTAACAACTAGGTGTTACCCCAAGACATCTGGGCTCATTTTTGACAAAGCGATGCAGAGGCTTGCCAGACATCAGCGTGTTCTCTGTCTGCTGATTCCCATCTCGTCCAGCTGCTCTCTGTCTAGTTACTGACTCGGTGCCCTCCATTGTACAACTTTGTTTGCCTGTGATTGGAGAGAACAAGAGTTTCCAAGGCAAAGTCTTACTGGGATGAAAACAAATGTGGTGTAGCAGATTAAAGTCTGACACTTGGGCCACAGGATTGTAAAAACAGTCACAAAAGAAAAAAATGCATTTACTTAAACAAAGACATCAAAAGAAAACTCACCAAGATTCTCATGTAGGGAAGCAGGGCAAGAGATAACGGGAAGGGGCTGTTGTTGGACACAAGAGGAAGTTGGGAAATTTGAGCTCTCTCTCTCTCTCTCTCTATTAAGAGGAGGAGCTGAAAACACCCTTTAGAGGGAGTCCTGCAGACGGAGGGTGTATGGAAGACCACAATGACCAAAACTAAATAAATAAACCAAAAACTAAAGCTATTCATTTCTACAGATTTATTATACAAGTTATTGTTTATTTAATAATCATCCACTTCTTATTATACCCACCTGATCCTGGTTCGGGCCGTGGGGAGCTGGTCCATGTCGTTGGTGGACATCTTAGCAGCATACACCCTGAACGGGCCACAACCAACCACTTCCCAATAAACACAGGCGTCACAACTTCGATTTCCTAATAAACGCACACATTGTTAGACTGTGGAAGGAAACTGGAGCCTCCAAATTCCACTCAAAGGCTCCAGCCTGGAGTTGAACCAACCGTGTAGCCCTTTATGGTAGTGTTGGTTTGTTTGTCCGTCCGTCTGTTAATAAGATTACTTAAAAACCAACGAACAGATTTTGATCACATTTTTGGGAAATGTTGGAGTTGACGCAACAAATGAGTGATTAAATTTTGGTGGCGATCTGGTCAAAGGTCAAGGTGACCCCTTTGTTAAAACCTTGTTAGCTCCACCAAGGAGAGAATGTTTTCAGTCATGCGAGTTTGTTTGTCTGTTAGGAAGATTAGGTAAAAACTAATGAACAGATCTGGATGAAACTTCCATGGAAGTGTTGGGGTTGTCACAAAAAAAAAAAAACTGATTAAATTTTGGTCGTAATCCAGATCGCACTATTGCTTAATGATACTAAGGTCTTGGCAGAGATTTGCGATCTCCGAGTGCTTCTACTTCTACAATGAAAGGGATAGTGAGAGAGATAGTCTGATGATTTTTTTCTAGATGATCTGTCAAATAGTTCGCAGGCTACACTTATGAGTGGTGACATCAGTCACAGAACACAGAGTCTTTGTTCAGGCTAGGCTAATAGCTAACTACAATGTATCAATTCACATAAATTATCAGGCTTGGAAAAAATAATTTCTCAATAAGGCTGCTACACTTGTGCACTTTTTGTTTAGTTTATCACACTTCCCTTTATCTCCATATCACTGCTAATAAGTTACAAACTACTGACAACTGTTTGACCGAACAGCGTGCCAGAAATCACCAGACTGTCCCTTTAAGTAGATGAAATTCTTAAGAGACATTTGCACCTTTTTACACGTTTCTACGTGTCGTAAAACAGGGCTATTACTCCCTCCCTTAGTAATTGTAATCCTGAGTAAGGTGGCACATTAATGCTTTAAAACAAACTTTCTTTTTTTAGGCAGTCGACTAACAAACATCCGTCCATTTTCTTTACCCACTTTTCCACGCAGGGTTGCACATATTCAAGAAATTGTAAATATTCTTAGAGCACGTTCCACTCTAAAAACACCTCTCATAAAAAAGACATTTTTAAGTATAATTTATTTAGCAGTTGAACAATAGTAATGCAGTGTTTTGTTTAAATAAATACAAAATTTTATCTAAAATATGTAATATATACAAAAACTCATGCAGCCATGTAGATGTATTTTATACTGTAGGTGTTCCGGTTTAATTTGCCAGAATGGCTATAAATTTAATTTCAATGAGAAATATAAACATGATTTGATCTTTACAGATATAAAAATATATTTGTGCAACACTGAAATGCCTTTAAATGCAAACCGTGTCTCTGTCAGCATCGTATTTGTTCTAGAATCTACACAAAACAGAATCTACGCGAGCTGTTCAGCCGCTCTGAAAAAGTCTTCACGTTTTATTGCAGAAGGCGTCTCGTCAGGTCAAGGATCAGTCATGTTTTCCACCTGCAACACAAAACCTCACGTGAGTATTTGTAGTCCGAAAACACGACAGACTACACAGAGCTGGAAGAGATAGGTGAAGGCTATTATTACGTCTTGTTGGAAGGTCGGTAATGTCAGGAGGTACGAAGCCCTTCTCCTCGACTCTCCTGCACTGTTGTACTGAATGGCTTCTAACAGAGAAAGACCACCTTGCCTCACAAACTGCTCTGCTGTCTGAGAGAAAATAAACAAATTCTCTGCTACTCAACACCAGCCTTATTGTTGTAGCAGATCAGCAAACGTGAACAGGTTTCATTATTTGATGTGGGCTTGCTTACCTGAGGACTACCGACCGCCATCATGAACAGAACATCCAGACTCAGGGTCACCACGTCTTGGTCAGCCATTTTCAGAGTGGCACAGAGGGCAGACAGCGCTCCGAGCTCCTCTGACCGCACGCAGAACTCCTTGTTCTTATGGGCAATATTTGCTAAAATCCTTAAGACCTAAAAGAAAATGAAATTGAACAATGCAAGGATGTATGAGAAAAATAATAAAAAATCAAATGTTTCTGATTATTGAAACAGGCACAGCATCTCTTACATTTTGGAACTGTGACAGTGACAAACACTAGAAAATATCTGGCTTTAGATTGCACCTACCATTGTGTTGATGCCTTGAGAAAAAGGTAGAAGCTGGATCAGTCTTGGAACCAGGTTGAAAGTCAGGAGAGCAGAGCAGAATTCAGAGGAGTGGGCTACAACAGAGGGTGGTGGCAAACAACATTGAGCTATTAGCACTTTAGTAACTTTATCAACGTACTTAACTAATCTGAGTAAGTTACAAATGAGCTCAGAATTTGACTTTCAGCAAACTGTGCTTGATTATTGGGGAACCTCAGATGTCAAGAAATCTCGTTTTGTGTAAGATTTTGTTGTTCTGCAAAGATGACAACTTTCTTTCTAAGAATACTTGTAATCATGCTCTGCCTAAATTCAAATAATTACATCCGGTTTAAACGCTGACAGCAGCTGAGCTTCTAGCATTCTCTGCCTCTGCATTCAGGTTGGGTGTGTTTCAACGAGTGGGTATTAAATCCTGACTCTTAGAGGTTTAGAGTCTATTGTTTGCTTGTTTAACTGGATTAACTCTTACAGAGAAACAATGACCGAACTTATGGTAACATAAACTGATGTCATAGAAGTAAACCAAAAACATCCCCACAAACTACATAAGCATAAATTAAAGCTACTTGTTGATCCTTCAAAATTACCGAAAATGAAATAGTAAAAACTAGCACCAACATTTTCATTTAGCAACTGAACAAAATGAACATCTGTACCAGCACAAACCTTGGTTATATTTGACACTCGTGACTAAAAACAGAGCACAAACAATAATCAAGTGCACAGAGACAACTTTGTAACAGCTACTATGAACAGCGCTTTAATCCCATTTTGCCCCATCCAGATTCTGCGCACAAGTCTCGCAGTTTGAACATTAAAGGCTCAGACCTGTGAGGTTGTTGAGGACCCAGGCTGCCTCTCTGGCCAAGGCCACATGGCTGCGCAGGAAGGCATGGGCAAGTTCACACAAGGCGACCACGAGATGAACACCACCCGCTCGAGAGCTCAGATCTCCCACAGGGCAGGAGGGCAGGAGGTTTCCGACACACCGGAGCAGAGGCCAGATCAGCTGCAGAACACAGATAACATTTAAGCTGCAATAGAATATTGTTTTTTTACACTTTAATGTGAGGATTGCAATGAAAAAACTAAAAAAAACTGATGCAAACAACAGCAAAAAACTACAAGAAATGCTAGAGAGCAGGAAATAAATTCATAATTTTTCATACCAGCTCCATCCCATGTTCTTTGTTTCCACCAGCAACAGCACCACCCAGTGACACCAACAGGGAACTGCAGCTAATCAAGGCCCCTTGAGCCAGCAGGGCACTGTGATCCTCAGTGCTGCGTTTGACAATAATGTGACAATTACTACACAAAGTAAGAAAAGTAACAAAAAGGCATCAATCTAGTCCTGATATTGCTGTATGAACTTTACCTGCAGGTGAGGTAGTGCAGACACCATGCACACTCAATGGCAGGAGCCATTCCAAACTCTGGGTCAGGGGTCAGAAGTGATAATAAGTGTGAGGGTAAGGTGGAGGTCAGCACCATCCTGCACGCACAGAGAAGAGCTTGATACAACTGAAAGCAACACTTTACAGCTGAAAGTAGAAAGTAATGTTTTCTAAGAGACACTGATGGAGATGTCATGAGCGCACATACGGGATTATTTTCTCTGCTGCGTGGTTGGTCTGGAGAAGCTGTGAGAGCGTGAAGCCCACAGCCTCCACCACCGCAAGGTTGTGTCTTTGGTTCTGTGCAAACAAACAAAATCAGCTTTTTAGTTTGGCAAGCATTTTTTGGCATTAAAAGTGGCAGAAATGAACTGAACTGTGGAACAGCCATAAACATTTCGGCGTACCTCTAAACAGCTAGCCAGCGTTGGTATGATTCCCTGAGCGAGGAGTTTCTCTTTTACAACCTCACTGTCCGGGCACAGATTTCCCAGTGTGTAGAGACACAGCTCCTACACACACAGATGAAACCTTAAAAAGCTGTCCTACTTAATTAGGTGTTGGATACAACCTCCTTGGTGTGGATGGAGCACTCACTGTGAATTTGGTGCTCTGACCGGACAGATATGTTAGCAGATAGGGAGTGGCAGGCAGACAGGCTGAGGCCACGTTGGTGTGAGGAGAGTGAGACAGCTCATGCAGACACCGAACAGCCTGCAGACGACACTGAGCATCAGAACCGGTAAGGAGTCCGACCAGCAGATGCATGCAGTTCTCCAGCCTGTCAGAACAGGTTCACACACAAACAGGACTCATTAGAGAACGAGGTGAACGTCTGTTTAACCCATCTGATACGGCGACAGGAACCCACTACCATACTTGATGAAGGCGAGCTGTGCTGCCGGGTCACGCAAAGCTTTACTCAGAGCTCTCAGGTGGACTTCCTTCTCTGACCTGCTGTGTTGAAGTTTGTGAAACAAACTGACCACGTCCTGGGGGGGGGGGGAATGGTGTATCAGCAAATTAGTTAAAGCTTTCATTTTAACAGAACGCAATGTAAATGATCAGTTGGAATATTTATCACCTCTCACCTGTTCTCCTGGGGTTGTTTCCATGGTGACGTCTGGCTGCTCCTCATCCTCATTTAGAAGGAGCCTTTTGCTCACAAGCTGCCTGTCTCTGCGGGCTTGCCTCAGTGCTAAAGCAAGAAACACAAACAAAACAAAATATCCAAAATAATGTATCCTTTACTTTATCAAAGAGTAGATACTAACAGCAATGACAATAACAGCTGCTATAAACATTAAATAAATTAACTTTGTTTTTGTTCTTTGTTGTCAACTTATTTTGAAAGTTGCTTGATTGCTAGTCAGCATTCGTTTTTATAAACAAGAAATAACTATGAGTTACCAAATTTTAAAGCACAAAATGCTACTTTTATGCTATATAGAAACCTATATCTGTACACTTTTCTGCTTTAAATGGCGGCATCGTTTAGTAAACACATTCAAATGTTTGAAAAGTATATATTTTTATTAGATTGACAGCTAGCTAAGAGAGCTAACGTCCTAACCGTTGGGTTCCTCTCGAACGTAAACAAACGGTCAGTAGCTCGTGGTATTTACCGAACTCTGGCTTTTTCTCGGTAAATTATTTTACCAAAACCGGTTAATTTAGGACAGGTTAACCTAAAATATACTGCACTTGAAACTTACCTCTCTCTTTGTCTCGCCTCTTCAGTCTGAGCTCCTCCAAGCTGTCGATTTGTCGACCAGCTTTATGCCGAACTTTCCTTAATCTCCACATTTAGTAGGCAGTAATATGCAGTTAAAGCATATAAAGTTTTGCTTCACGTTTTATACCTGATTCATAATGTAATGCACAGCCAGAGACTGTATGTTCAAGACTTTTCTTTGGCGTTTTTAAATCCTTCTTCACTGCCTGCACCGCCGCCTAGCGGATACAACTATAAACCACAGACTAAAAAAATAACACCAGTGTGTACGGTGGAGTGGGCGGGGCTTAAAGGGTCATATCGCTAGTGCGCAGACGCTTATTCAGAAAACACAGAGCGTCCCTAAAAAAGAATGACATTATTTGTAATGTGAATATCTGAAAAACTACTTGTCCCAGGAAAACTAAATTAAATAGGTTTCATGTTGAACAATAATATTTTAACATAAATTTATCAAAATTCGAAGAAATTCTGAGGGATGTATTTCAAAAATGCTGAAAATGTGCACCTGTGACAGGAAACACACGTGCTGTAACATGTCTTGAAATTGATTTTTTTTGCCACGTCCTAGTTTGCTTTCCAGTTGTTGCATTTTTCTTGAATTTTCTCAAAAATACATGCTGCACACTCTTGTTTCACTGTTCATAGCATATTCTGACACACAACATATCCTTTCCTTTCATAGTGAATGTCATTCTTCACCATAAAAGGAAAAGATAGAATTAAGCATTAAAACTGCTGTTTTACACATTTTGGTAAAATTTCACATAATTTTAGAAAGAATTGGCTTCATTAGACTATGAAATTATACATTTTTTGGGACACCCTTCGGAAGACAGCAGTTTCCATGAAACGGTTCCTGCTGGATTGAAGTCCCAACAATGAGAAGAAAGGGACATTTGGTCAATTAGGATAAGTCTGTGCTATAAACTATATCTGAAGACCGTTTTTGACATTTAATGTGCATAAATATTAATTTGCTGGGTCAAAGAGAGCATGTGCAGCTATATTTGTATTATCCAAAGTAGACATTGTGATTAAATCCAGGGTTTATACAAAAAAAAAACCCTGAAATGTTATTTTATTTGTCATGATGGAAATGAATGAAAGACATCTACAAAGTAGGCAGAGTAGATATAAAATGTTCAATTTATCCTGCTTTAGCCTTCAGTTTGATGTTCTGTAACTCTGCTACAACACTAGAGGGAGGACTCGTTACACAATATAATAAAAAATGTTTAATTTCTAATAAAAGCATGTATGTACAATGCATATATGAAAAAAACTATTTTTGTTTATAACAATTGTTTACAATACCCCAATGCCAAAACAGTAAAAAACAATCATTCTGTTACTTTTCATAAAAATAAGAGTTGATAAAATCACACAAATACTTTTTTTTTTGCCATTCACATAATCTTGGTGTTTTGTGCGAAATGTGAAACATATGGGACAGTAGTAAACATCTAGAGTTCGGTGAGAACAAGCAAAAACAGGTTTCTCCTGATTATCGTACTGAGATCGTCATTAAAAAAAGTGAAATGTTGGTTTAAAAAAAACAGCGTGGAGTTTAAACGTCTCTCGGGTGAAATTCCCAAGACAGACAAACACGACTTACTTCAGTACAGAACTCTGAAGTAAGAGAAGTCATAAAAGTTGTACCAAAAATAAAAACGGCTGTTTCTGTTTACAGTTTTTTTTTTTTTTTTTTTTACAAAAATCTTCTTTTAGAAAACAGACAGAACTGCAGCGTGGCATTATCTTCAGCTGTCCTCAGGACTCTCGCTCTTTGATTTCTTTTTCTGTGAAAGAATACAGAAGAAGAATTTGTCATAAAATAATAATTTTGCCCTTTGTCTTGTGTGTGTGTGCGAAACGCGTGTCTGTTAGCGAAATATCTCATGAACAACTGGACAGATTTTAATGAAACCCCCAGCAGCAGCCAACTGAACTTAGAAAACACACAAACTGTTGTGATTCAGACAATTTTACAAACATTTTGGTAAAATACGGTTCGACCAAACCTGCCCTTCTCAACATGGGGTGATGTTAGTTAGCGGTGGGCGAAATGCTTAACCTTTAACTTCATTTGGTGATCCAGCACTCCTAACGTGTGACCTGCGGACTCAGGGAGAACTTCAGTCTCGTGGTACCTTCCTGTGGGAGTCAGCTGGTGTCGTCTGCGTCGCTGCGGCGTCCTGAGCAGAAACCACAGCTTCTTCAAGAACCTCATCTGACTGGAGTTTGCTTTTCTCTGAGAGACAAACAAAAGAAGCAAACTTACATGAAGACAAAGTGGATGTCGGCATCACCACAGTGGGTTCTCTACTCACTTTTCTTCTTCTTCTGTTTGGGTGGACTTGTCGTCTCCAGGCCCGATGGATCAGCAGATTCTTGTGTCTCATTACAATCCATTGTCTCTGCAGATTTTTCCTTTGACGCCACATCTTTACGATTAGCTTTGTCCCCTTTCTTCGTTTTGTCTTCATCAGTCTGCTCTAAAATGACATCATTGGGATTCTTCTCTTTCTTCTTCTTTGCTTTCACTTCTTGAACTACTTCCTCTGGATTAGTCTCACCGTCAACAGGCTCCCTTTTCTTCTTCTTCGCTTTCTTCTTCTTAACGTCTGACTCTGGATTTTCATCATCTCCAGCACTTTGCTCTATATTTTGTTCTCTTTTCAACGTTCCCAGTTCGGAATTTTCCTCACTAACGACCGTTTCTTTTTTCCTTTTTGCCTTCTTTTGTTGAACTTTTTCCTCTAATCTTTCCTCATGACCAACTTCATTTGGATTTGGGACAGTCTGGTGTGTGTTTATTGTCTCGGATAAATTCAGCTCGGAATTTTCTTCGCTTTTGGCCTTTTTCTTCTTTTTCTTTACTATCGTTTCTTCAACTATATCAGCTGAAGTCTCCTCGTTGTTGGTCTTTTTCTTTACGATGGTTTCTTCAACTGTATTATCTGAATTTTCCTCGTTTTTGGCCTTTTTCTTTTTTTTCTTTACTACCGTTTCTTCGACTGTATCAGCTGAATTCTCCTCATCTCTGGTTTTCTCCTTCTTCTTCTTCTTTGCTTTCTTTTCTTGTACCACAGACTCAGAGTTGTCCTCAACAACATTTTCAGTTTTTTCCATCATGTCTTCCCCAGCTTCTGTTTTTGCACCTTTTGTTTTCTTTTTTATGTCAGTTTTCTTTGTTTTAACGTCTTTTCCGACGCTCTCCATTACGTTCCTCTCCGTGTTGTTCTCAGGTGTTTCATTTTCTTTCTTCTTCTTCTTCTTCTTGGGTTCAGATGCTGTTTCACCTGTTGTTTCCTCCCTGGGAGTCGCAGGGATGATGTTTTTTTTAGTCTGTGTCTGTTTTTTTACAGGTGACACCGTGGATGCAGCTGGTCTGTCCTCTGTGTCGTTGAGGTTTTTCTCCTTCTGGTTCGGGGTCCCGGAGGAGGACACGTGGGCTGCATTTTCAGGCCCGCTCTTTTTAAGTGCTCGCTTCGACGCCGGCGTCTGTGCCACAGCGGTCTCCTTGTCCTTTGAATTCTTCTGAGCCGCTTCACTTCTTTCCTGGACAGGAGCGGCAGGTTTCGGAGGAGGTCTGGCACGCGGCTTTCTGACCGTCTTTTTCTTGGGCTCGGGCGCAGACGAGTCCAGGGCGTTGAAGGTTTCCATCTTGGCTAGGTCAGCCTCTGCAGAGAGAACAGAAAAAGTCGGGCAGGTGAGGATATACCCTCAAAGAGACGATCCCTGGGAGGTAAACATCTCTGTTTGTGTTCCCATGACGAGGCTGTTTCTAGGTGGTGCTGTCCTGGCTCCTGTTATTCATCTACCATCATCACCCCCCGAGACTGTTTAACTTGAAGCACATGCATCGAGTCACCTTATTAAACTCAGAGGCAAAGAAAACAAAAACGAGCCCTCTGACGATTCTCCCCATCACCTCATCCCGTTCACAGGCGCACTCAGGAAAGATGCAGCCGACAAACAGACTCCTACCGGTCATCTGGAGGACCAGCTTCTTCCACTTCTCCACGTCCAGACTGCTGTCGGAGTCGGAATCCCCCCCACCGGCGGCGTCCAGCTTTAGTTTCTTTGCCTCTTTGACATTTTCCGCAGCTTTTTCTTCACCTTTTTTCCTTTTCTTTTGAACGGACTACATAAAAAAAAACAAGCAAAGATGCTCTGTGACGTTTAGGGACTGCCACAGAAAGACATGAAAGACAGAGAGGCTGAAAAATAAAAATAAAAATCACCTTTTTTGCTGGAGTTTTTACAGGTTTATCCGTATTCTTCCTTGTTGCACCTTTAGTCGGCGTCTTTCCTTTCTCTCCTGGACCGGAACGTTTGGTCGATTTCTGCTTCTTCTTCTTTTTGGAGCCTCTGCCAGGAAGGAAAACAGCAGCTTGTGAACGTGTCACTGCACCGAACCACGGCCAATCAACATGGTTAAACTGACCCAAAAACAATCCGTCACACTCACTTCAACCATGACTTGTAGATGTCCAATAAAGACACGGCTGCGTCTGCCTCCCCCTGAAAAAAGTTAAACCACTTTCACACACAGCAGATTTGGAGAAAGCATTTAAAACATGACGTCAAGTTGAATTTAAAAAATTTGAGGAATTTGAGCTCCTTTTTTGTAATCTTCCCACCAGAGGCATGTTTGCCTCGAACTTTAAGATCTATAAACATCTTTAAGTATATGAAAACACCTCACATCTATTATTTTAGTCCATTTTACTGTAATATATCTGTATTTGAATTAGTTTCAGAAGTCGAAAAGCTGAACAAGCATGAAAGGCAGAGTGTAGTTGTTGCAGAAAAGGACCTGAGAAGAACCACTGAAAGATGGAGTATTTTGATTTGGTGTTGGGGAAAAATTGTTAAATTTACTCAAGGAGGAGATTTGATCTCAGTTGAACTGGAAGCATCGGAGATAAAGGAGAACTTTCTAATCCAACAAGAAGGGTCCTAATGACTAGAAATGACCTGAACAAATATTTCGTACATTCCCAAAGTGTAACAGGAGTAATTACTATGTCATCCATGATGATAAAAAGTTCTAACAAACATCAGATGAACATGATGATTCCAGGAGCTTAACTTGTAGTCAAGGCCGGCCTTTCCTAAGGGCTGACTGGAGAATTCGTCCAGGACCCTGAGGTTCAGAGGGCCCCAAAATAGTGACAATAAATAAGAAATGGATGTCCAGATGTCCTTATTTGACCTATTTCTAAAGGAGGTGCATGGGTTTCTATTTAGTTTAATTCATTTTATTTTATTACAGTTTTAAAGTAAATACAGTACTTCCAGTTTCAGTAAATTTACTCTGTGTAATTCTGAGTCATAGAGGTTTACAAATATTCTTCTTGATTTGTAGAAATCTAATACAGTGTTGCTGTTTTATATAAATTATTCTGTGTTTTCACTTTCATCATGACGTCAGTGCAGCAAAAGCTGTTTGATGTAAATTATTTCAGACAACCTATTTTTCATATAAACAAAACTTCAGCATTTGTTTTTATTTGTTTATATCTGAAATTTTAGATTTTTTTTTTAAACCAAAACTCCTTGGTTGCAGCTTACTTTGCTCTGTGTGATCTTGAGACATGAAGATAAAAGATCGTTGCCTCGATGGTATTCTGTATCTTGGCTATGACACTTCAAAATGTTTTGGTTCATGAAAAAAAAACTTTGTTTTTAAGTTTAAAGGCTCTAATAGTTTCAGACAGTGGATCCAGAGATGTTCCTGTGCGTCACATTTTAACAGCAGACTATAAACCTTGCTGTGCACGTAAGTATTTGTTTTCTAATTTGCATGCAGTAAAAATAATGTCTTAGGGCCCCATGGCAGCTCTGGCTCAGGGGCCCACATCCTTCCTAATCCTGCCTTGCTTGTAGTGTTGTATTTTCAGCATGTAGTTGTTAGTACTTCCACTTTAGTGAAAATATACACAGGTTGACTTCTTCTCCAAGTTGTTTTGGTGCATTTGATGTGCCCTGTCATGTTATTGAACATAATGATTTGTTTCATCTGATTTTACTTCCCTGGAACTACAAACATATCCTCTAACTGTTGTGTTATTGCACAGAATATAAGACTTGTTGTTCTGAGTCTGGTTGTTATAACTCAGTGTGTGTGTGTGTGTTGACCTGTGGGCAGTGCCTCTGCAGCTCCTCAGCAGCTGAATGGAAACCATTCTCCTTCAAATGGCGGAACACCAGCTGGTTCAGGGTCAGCTTTGACGCGTTCACTGACATGTTTCAAGAAAATAATAAACACACACACACACACACACCACTCCGGAAAGAGGATTTATCACGTTAAAACTAGCCGCATGGTGCGCAAACTTGCTAAAACTGAAACACGCATGTTGAACTTTGAATCAGGATGTAGTTCCTGCTCCCCGGTGCCGCAATGCATCACGGGAGGTGTAGTTCTGCGAGCAGCCGAGCGACTGATGGTTTCTTCTCCCTGCTATTAAAACTGGAAGTGAAAGCGTAACGACATAAACAAATACTCTTTATTTGTAGCAGCCTTTCCCCCCTATGGAAATTTCTAGCAGCAACACTACAAAATTATCCTTTGTAAGAGATTTGCACTTCTTTATTTATACAGAGCACTGCAAAAGCAATCCCAGACCCCTATACAAAAGAAATAAAACCAAGTCAAAAATAGTAATACAAATAATATCTAGATTCAAATTCAATTACAGTTGATTTATTCTCATAAAATGTTATACATTATCAAATGCAAATTAGTACAATACAAAAAAAGTTATCTAAAAGCCAGCAGATTGTGTCAAATCTCCACTTTGGTGCAATCCCCCTGCAAGTTGGCAACAGTAGGAAGCAACGACTCCATTTTAACAGGAAGAAACCTCCAGCAGAACCAGGATGAGCGACCATCTGCCTCGACTAGCTGGGGTTTGAGAGGACAGGAAAGAGACACAGACAAACAGAAGAGGGTCGGTCCAGGTGTGGTTTCTGTGGGAAGAAAAAAAATGCCAGTTAATGAAGGCAGAGAGTAAAGAGAGTAAAGACGACAGCAGAGAGAGGACATGTGGTCAGTTTGTCCTCCAGCAGTCTGAGCCTATAGCAGCATAACTAAGGGATGGATCAGGAAACCCAACCCTAACTTTAGGATTTGTCAAACAAAAAGTCTTAAGCCGAGTCTTAAAACAGCCAAACTGCAACTCTGCAACCTGCTTGGTTGTTGCGAGCTTTGTATATTAGATGAAAGATTAAAGTTATTATCAAGATATTATTCAACAGTTAGTATTGATTTATGAAGAGTGTATTAAATACATATTCCATAAGTAAGTTGCAGTTGGACACAAAATGTTTTAAAATGTGCTCCTACTTATTCATTGACAACAAACAGACCATTATGCCCAAAGATTAAAACTCATGAATCACAGGGAGTGATTTTTAATTTTAAATATTTTTCTAAGAAGTATCTCAAATATAATTGCATTAAATTATTTTATATTTCATACTGTATCATATTCAACAACCAATACTGACCACTTGTGGGCGCTCAAGGAAAAACACAATATCATTCAGCAAGTTTTACAATAACCTTCCCTTTCTTGCCCCAAATATGTAGAGTTTTAGCTCTGCCTGGACTCTTTGCGTTCTGAAAACATCTCCCATCCACACAGCCTGACAATCAAACAGGTTCATCAGAGAGCTGCCGGGAAGGTCAGCCTCGCTGTCTGTCAGGTGTGTTTGGACGAAAAGGTGAGCCTAGACTTTTTCTGATTGGTTTGGGAAGCAAATAAAAGCAGCTGGGTGCGACTGACGGGGGGGCTGCCAGGTTAGAAAAGCTGGCGGTGAGACCCTGGGTCAAATTAGAGTAGAGTAAAAGCAGAGGGTCGGGAGCTGAAAGAGCCCCATTCATCAAGGAAAAACCAGGAAAGGAAAACAGTGCGGATTCCAAACTCAACGTTGGTCTTCAGCAGGTCTCACCGAGGTATTACACCACCGTCCTTTCCTCCCCCAACAAACACACATACCTGTATATATATATATATATATATATATATATATATATATATATATATATATATATATATATATACATACTTTTAACTATTATCAGAATGTTATAGGACAGACCACTAAGGTTTTTTTTAAGGAATAACTATTTCCTGAGCTTACTTTTACTCTACACATAGTTAAATAAACACTAGTATGTGCAAAATAGACCCAGTGAAGCAGAAGCAGTAAGGCTTAAATAGCCTAACATCATTCAGCACAAGAAAAAACAAAATTGAACATTTCCCTTCGCTTTGATGGCAAAATGCAGTAAAATGACCAAGATATTTGTACAAGTTATCCTGTAAATAAAAGTCCATTTCAGAGGAAATAACTCTACTTCACATTCCTCGTGTTTAGTGGCTCACATCGGAGCTCTCTCTGCAGGTAATTACCTAAACGTCCACCAGCGAGGCGTTTTGTGTCCCTGCCACCAGCAGTAAAGCGTACAACACTTCCACAGAAGTGTGAAAACATTCTGATTGAATAATAGATCGGAGTGTTTAGTGAGTGCCTCTCAGGCGCACACCTACATGGCTTTGCAGGAAGCTCGTAATGAGGTGTTGCGTCTGGCCTTGTGCTGGCCCGGTGCTGCCGGAGCGTCACAAGAGCCAAATCAAACAGACTTTCAATTAGAGCCCGGGCCAGAACTCCAGGTCTGCATCATCTCACCTGTGAGCTTCAACCTCGGAAGGCCTGAATTTAAAACATCTGTACTGCCAGAGAGGGGAGAATCTTAGTGACCGTACCTTTGTATGCTAAAGAAAGAGTTCAGCTCTTTTATGTATAACCTTTCCACAGAACCCTCTTCAAAAGATCTTAAGTGTGGGTTCAAGACAAACACTTGTTTCCTGCACCACTGATCTTCTCACAGTGGAGGATGTGACTTGAGGTTAGATCCATGGTAAACCAATAAAGACTCACAACCACACAAGCTCAGTGAAGCACCAGATTAACCAGTTTCATTCTGAAATAATAACAGCTCTACATCCTCTTGTTACTGTGAGGGTTAAATGCTGTAACTACAGATGAGGACACATTTTTGGTGCCCTTCCACAATAACAAAAATAACACAACTGCTTGTGACTTTGCCATAATGTGCCAGAAATTTAGAGGCCTGTTGACATGGATTTTAGTGAATCCCTGTCTAGCTTTTTTTTGTCAGTAATGGAGCCCTCATGGGTCTTTTTCCATGAAGCTCATTATGATTCAAAATGGTGCGACCAGAAAGTGACATTACCTCGATGTTAGAGCTCAGCTTGAATGGCTTTTAGTAGTTTTCTTGTCTCTTTTTCTACCATCCGCACTATACAAATGATCAACCAGGGGGCGCGTTTCCTCTTGCGTTCACGTCATGGGAGGTTGGCTCCAGTCTCATGAACCGTATACTTTTAATAACATTGACAGTTGTAGTCACAGAAAAATGAAACAGCTTGGAGATCGTCCTGTAGCTTTTACTTTTAACATGGATGTGAATAACTTTCTTTCTGAGCTCCTCAGATAGCTCTCATCTTTGCTTCCTCTGCTCCATGTTCAGTGTAATGAACAAACGACTCAGTAGATGTTTGTTTCCTTTAAATAGGCTGAATTTCTGATGAAAAGCTTGAAGGCACCTATGATGTTAATTAAGGTCAAACACTTAGTTTGAAACATGTCTTTAATATAAACACAAATGGTCTCTTTAACAAATCTGTCTGTACTATTTTAGCATAACTTTGTAAAATAAACAACAAATCATTATTTTTTTTCACGTTTTTTGTTTACTTTATCACATACTAAAGGCATGCAGATGTACATTAGACAACTGCGTTTAAATGAATCAGTTTTCACAAGAAATGAGGCACTGTTTCATTGATTTGCAAGGGTATCAATGGATTTATCTGTGTTTGTATAAAATGATGTCTGTCTTCTGCTCCTTCTGGCTGCTTTGTCGGCTGTTCCCCTGCTTATCTGAAACCTGGAGTATTACAAGATCTTAGCTTTGTTGTTCTTAGACACTTTTTTTGGTTTGCCTAATCAGGTTCTGAGGACTTTTTCATGCAGCATTGTACACCCTTTTACCTTTTTCCTCTGTAATCTCAGGAGCACTTCTTTGCCCAATCAGCACCTTTGAGTCCTGCCCAGTGTGGTGGGCCTCAGCTGTCATGACTCTTTTGCTCTTCTGGGCCTATTCTTGTGCTGCCATGATCCAAACCTTCAGCCCTCAGGTAAACCTCATCTGGTAGGATTCACTGTCACTCTCTGCTGTCGTTTGGCAAACCTTCATGAATGTAATCCAATTTATTTTGGCCCTAAAGATACACGTTTTTATGATCTGTGGTTGAAAGCTTGATAAAAGATGACAAAATGACGGCCTGTGCTGAAACAAGAACACTATTGTACGAAACAGAAAGGCAACAAGCTGGACGACAGAAAGTAAAGGTGTAGGCCTAATGTTGGCACACAGGAGAATAAAAACACTTCCATCCAGTCTTATTTAGATTAGTAAACTGGGGTGAGAAGGGGGAGTAATGTGCAGCTTTACGGGCAGGGCTGCCTTGATTAGAAAGAGGGTAGTGTTCACAGTGAAGGGGAGCAGCCGTATTCAGTAACAGTAACTCTTCATTACGCCAAAACTAACATCTGGTGCAGACCAACACAGAGTTGCAACAGCTCGCCTTCAAGTGATTATTGCGTTTCACTTCAGCTTGCGAGCCTGTTTAAAGGTAATGGGAAACATTAAAAACGTGTTGGGAATGTGTCTGCTAATGAACGGCTTCTGTATGAGAGGATTTTCCTTTGGAGTGAGTTAATCCAAATCTTCAGAGAGAAACTAAATAAGAATCTGCAACTGATTTGTAGCTTAATATTGATCTAAGTTAGGAGAAGAGACAAAACTGTCAACACAGCATTTAGGGTGGGCAAATAACCAAACAATTGGTCTTGTTAGCTCAAGTTATGAAAGTAAACAGACTTTGTTGTGTTCTGAATTACAATTTATCATTAGGGTAAGGTTAAAATAAAATGTTTTAAAATTCATCAGAAGACAAAAAAAACCTTAGCTAGCAATAGATGTTTCCGAAAAAAAAAATCAAGTCTTGAGACTTGAGAAAATTTTAGGATTAATCATTTATACTTGCAGTATTATTTATTCAAGATTTATGTAATCTGTGTCAAAAACATGGAAAAAAATGGACCTAATTTTTATTTGTGCAGAGTCAGTTACTCATTGGTTTCCTGTGACCTTTTCCCACCCCTTACATGACCACAAAGTTTCTTAATTTCATTTTGTTGCTGTAATTAAACAGCTGAGGTTTACAGGAATGTCAGTCAAAGAACATATTTTTAGTCTTAGCTGCAAACCAAACAGAGATTTCTAAAAAAAAAAACCTTGACCAACCAAACATAATGTATATTTATCCTTTATGAGTCATTGAAATTCAGGCTTCTGGGTTGTTGTGAGGCCAGTCTTTTCATAAATACAGACATCCCAACATAGTTGGTTAATGGCTGAATAGTTTGGCAATGTGACAATAAACAAAAGGAGCTGGAAATGTCCAATGTAAGCAGTACGTGATGCATGCTTATGTTAATACCTGTGTGAGTGTCTTCATACTTTGTGGGCACAAATAGTGTTGTTGTTGACTCATTGAGCTGCCACAGTTGAAACTCTGACCAACAGAAAACAGATGATTCACATCTCGTAAGTGTGGCTGCCCAAAGACTGAGAGGCTCTTTTCTTACCTGGAAGCCACCCAGAGGTATTACCGACGTTCTGTCCAGTTCTGTTTGTAGCCTCTGACATGACTTAAACCTTTTTAGGGGAGCCTTTATGGAACAGTATCAACTTCACTCAACTGCACATCATCTATGATTTATTTTTTTCCAGGAATTTTGCAAAGGCTTTTAGATATCCGAGTTGCTCACTCTAGAAAAATCACATAAACAAACATAACGGTATGAAACTAAAAGTGCATCTCAATCATTTTTTTTCTCCCTCTTTCCATGTTCGACTCGTATTAAACTCAGGAGCTCCACACCAAAGATGCCGCTGCAGCTTCTGGGCAAACATGAGCGACCGCAGCTTCGTGCTCTTTGGGGAATAAGCTCATACCTCTTTTTTTGCTTCCCCATGCCGTCCATACGCACAGGTTTCTAATATCAACATTTCCAAGGGGTGATGTTTTACCAGCTCCTGTTTTCAACAGATCAATTATTTTGTCTGCAGACCATGTCTCACCCCAGTAACCGCAGTTTTGCAAAGTTTGTTCTATAACGAACGCATCAAAATAGAAGATATTTATGCCTTTTATGCAATCAAAATGGTATCAAGTTCCTGGAAAAATCACTCTGGTATTTAACTAAGACAGACATAGAGCATCAGGACCTAAAATATGTGTTGTGCACAACATTTGTTGCTTTGGAGGCACGGCTCACTACACCCTGTCAGAAAGCAGCCTGTTTGGATGAACTTAAACAACTGTGTGTTGAAAATTTACCTCTGATTACCTATGAATGCGGTTTTCTCATTAGCTGCAAACATGTGCAGTTTTCTCCAGTCTTTGCCTGATCTCTAATCAATCTGAATCTGCAGCATGATTCAGGTCTGCACAGACCAGATGCTGTGGGGCCTCCAGTACCTCCACCCACGTGCAGCTGAAGCGTTTCAGTCCTGCTGCTTTTAGCTGACCCTCGGGGTGATTTGTGAAGTGCTTCTTTGACTCCTTCTCGGAGATGTTATCGGACTCGGGGAAGTCTGTGCTGTCTCTCTCCTCAGGTCTGCTGCACTCATAAAACAGCGGGAATAGAAGGAGAGTGTTTGCCACTGCTGCAGAGTGGAGAGGGGAACAGAGTCTGTGATTGTAACTTCAGGGCCCCACAGCTGCTCTGAGACTCAGATCTCCTCCCAGCGTGTACAGTATTTTGTGAGGGAGGGTCGATTGCAGTACATGCTCTGCTCAGCATGCACGGCTACACCTCATCAGAGGGGAAGATGTTTTTCGTGTAATTTGGAAAGATGGAAACAGATAATAGAAATCCCATAACTATCAAGGGACATGGGTGGAGAGGAAGGCGGATGATGGGAGTGTTTGCAACAGAATTCCATTTAGCTTATCAGTAATTTGTCAGAATTCTGTTTAAATTTAGCAAGAAATGTTCTGGATTTAAACACCTGGAGTTAGTGGTGTTACTTTACCTTGGTGTGTTTTCAGGAGGCATGGGGCTGATGTTACTTCAGTGGGCCAGGGAGGCAAATGGGAGGGGTTTATCGGACCACTAGGGGAAATGAAATACTTTCATTTGGGCTGGCACATTTAGGGAAGTCCGTGAGGATGAAGCTTTAGCTCTTCTAGCAGGTTTTTGGATTGCTTAACGCCAAGTGAAGCGCCAAGGGTCTGATGAGGGAATATTCCTCTACCTGCAAAAATGATTTGCTGACAATATATGAAATATTAGCAGGCTTTAATGATTTGTTGTCATAGGAACCATGGCAACAACGACTCTGACGGGTTTTTCCATGATGAGCGTGCTCAGCCTGGGATACCTGACCTGGGATCTGATGAGCCCCAACCAGGTGGACAATGAGCCTGACCAGACTTTTCATGGCAGGTTTCCCGTCCCGCAGCCTCCTCATATAATCTTCATCATGACAGATGACCAGGGGTTTAATGACATCGGATATCACAGCTCAGACATCAGGACACCGGTGCTGGATAAACTCGCTGCAGATGGAGTGAAGCTGGAGAATTATTACGTTCAGCCCATCTGTACCCCGTCCAGGAGTCAGTTCATCACCGGCAGGTAGACTTGGATTGCTTTTTGTTCTAGATGCAAACACAATGACTGAGTTTTTCACTGTTGGCTAAAATAATCCCCTCTAATAGAGTAAAACATATTTTAAACTACAATAGGAATATTTCAATAGATAATAAATGCATTATAGATATGCTTTAATGACTTTTGTTGACTTGGGATTGTGTTCTATATATTAAAAATTCAAAATAAGATGCTAATACACATACAAAATAAGATTATTTTCATTTTGATCCACCTTTTGTGATGTGAGGTTACTGAAGGAGGTCGGGATGTTAAAAGAGTGGGAATCGCACCAGCCGGACCATTTGGATGCAGTCCTGCCAGAAAAGCCGCAAATGATGAGCACTCAGTATTTTTGGTCCTGTCTAATATGTACAGGAGTTTCCTCACATCAAACATTTATTTAAAGTTTTACTCAATACTATATACTTAACTGAATCCCCAAATTTGTTGTAATTTTTAACCTGAGAAACACTTTGCTTAAAATATTGCAATAATGCAGAGTGACAGATAATTTTCCATTCTTTTAAAAAAACAAAAATAAAACAGGAGTTGCTATTTTTTAATCTCAATTCTGACTATATTTTTTTTTGTCAAATTTCTTAATATTTAGGATTTATCTTTGTTTTCTGTCCATCAAATGTATGGTTTTTATTCACATTTCCAGCAGCCTTTAGTTTTTGAAAGTTATATGAAGTGAAAATAGGGAAAACGTTCTAAAACTTTCAATCAGGTCTACCCTCCTCCCCATGTTTTATCTTTATGTTTACAGTGTTCAAGAAAATAACTTGTATGTCCTGCACCACCTCCTTAGACTCTTTTCTTGATGTCAGATTCTCACTTTACTGAGTTTGAATTGAATTGAATTGAATTGAAAATCTTTATTAATTTCATTAAAACAAAAATAAATATATATGCAATAAATAACAACATAATACGGATATATAAATCATTAATAAAATGAAAGGCAGCAGAAAGAAGAAAAAATCTTTTAATATCTGCCCCTTTTTTCTATTTAGTAATTGAAACAATAATAATCTACCAGAAAATGAAAAACAAACTGTTTTAGATCTGTCTTGAATAACAATTCATTTAGGATCACATTAAACTAGTTCATGTTTCCTTAATAATACAGCTTTTATCATTCTTTTAAATACACACATTGTTCTGGCATTTTTGACATTACTTTCCAGATTATTCCATAATCTTATTCCTTGAATTGGATCTGATTTATGTTTATTTCTTTGTTGTTGTATTCCTAATCTTTAACTCTGCAGGTACCAAATTCACACTGGGCTCCAGCACTCCATCATCCGTCCCCGCCAGCCCAACTGCCTGCCCTTTGACCAGGTCACCCTCCCTCAGAGGCTTCAGCAGCTTGGCTACTCCACCCACATGGTGGGCAAGTGGCACCTGGGCTTCTACAAGAAGGGGTGTTTACCCACCCGCCGTGGATTTGACACATACTTCGGCTCCCTGACAGGCAGCGTGGACTACTATACCTACAACTCTTGTGACGGCCCCGGCCTCTGTGGCTTTGACCTTCACGAGGGAGAGTCCGTCGCCTGGGACCAGAAGGGCAAATACTCCACCCATCTGTACACGAAGAGGGTCCGCAAAATTTTGGCAACCCATGACCCTCGTTCTGAGCCACTCTTCATCTTCCTCTCGTTTCAGGCTGTTCACTCACCTTTACAGTCTCCGCAGGAGTACATCTATCCGTACCGTGGGCTGGAAAACGTTGCACGGAGGAAATATGCCGCCATGGTCTCAACTGTAGATGAAGCTGTTCGAAATATAACATACGCTCTGCGCAAATATGGATACTATCAGAACAGTGTCCTGATATTCTCCACTGATAATGGCGGCCAGCCTCTGTCTGGTGGCAATAATTGGCCTCTTAGAGGGCGTAAAGGCACCTACTGGGAAGGGGGGATCCGGGGTTTGGGGTTTGTCCACAGCCCATTGTTACAAAAGAAGAGGAGGGTGAGCAAAGCGTTAGTGCACATTACTGACTGGTATCCCACACTGGTGGGATTAGCAGGTGGCGATGAGTCTCTAACTGAGGGGCTGGATGGGTATAATGTCTGGAAGGCCATCAGTGAAGGGAAAGAATCGCCCAGATTAGAGATCCTCCACAACATCGACCCTTTGTACAACCATGCACGCAGAGGCTCCCTGCAGAAAGGATTTGGGATCTGGAATACGGCCGTTCAGGCCTCCATACGAGCTGGAGACTGGAAACTCCTGACAGGAGAACCTGGTTACGGAGACTGGATCCCTCCTCAGATCCTTCCAGGTTTCCCCAACAGCTGGTGGAGCCTGGAGCGCCACATTAAACCCCGCAAATCAGTGTGGCTCTTCAACATCTCCGGGGACCCCTTTGAACGCTTTGATATGTCTGAGCAGAGACCGGATGTTGTGAAACAGCTCTTAGCCAGACTGGTGTACTACAATCGCACTGCGGTGCCAGTAAGGTTCCCGTCAGAGGACCCGTGGGCTCACCCTCAGCTGAACGGAGGGGCCTGGGGCCCCTGGGTGGGAGATGAGGAGGAAGACAGCTGGGATAGGGTTTATCTGAAAAAGAACAAGGACTGGAAGAAGAAACTGAAACAGTCCAAAAACTGGTCATTTTTTAGACGCCTCAACTCAAGGATGATGTCCAACAGAATATAAAAACAACACGACCTTTATACTGAGGTGAATTCTGTTCGAATGAAAAAGATGTGTTTTTATTAATGAAAAACAATGTTTCTGTGAAACTGAGCTGCAGTTCTTGAGCTGTGGCTGCAAGTGAATGCTAACTTTACAGAGAACTGACTCTTTAAAAAGCCCAGCATAACTTTACATTGATCAAATGTTTTGCATTTACTTCCATTTGAAATGTGTGTTTCTCAATACAATATAATTATGAAATGTTACAAGCACTTAAGCAAATGTCTTTTTTTCTCAAAAAACAGAAAGAAAAGAAAAGTGTGTTCAAAAGACTTTAAAAACAAAGCAACTCCTAATATTCTGTCAGCTGAAAACACTTCTCTTCCAATCAGGTGCGCTTTTTCAGTTCAACAAACGGCTTTAACACAAACCAGTCCCTGCAGGATTTAGCAGATTTTTAGTGTGATTGTTAATTTTTTGAAAAGTTTAAAAAGTATGATGCGTTTTTAACCAGCAGAAATGAAGAAACTTTGGAGATGTAGAGACAACATAATGCTCTGCAGGATTACTGACATCCTAACTCGTTTTCATGACATCAACAAGAAACTGGTCTTTCCAGGATCTTGCAGACTATTTTTTTTTTTTGTGATTGTTGTGGCCTAAAACTTCTGATGTTGCAGCAGCTTTTTCAGATAGTCGGGATCAAAGTTGTAATGTTTTGTAGCCTAATTTGTAGCCTAATTTGTTTTCATTTATCATGTCAAGAATAAATGAATTATCAATGATAGCTATAAAATGCTATAAAATGAAATATAATTTAAAATTTAGTTACCTGAATAAACAAATAAAGACTGTCTTTTTGGCATACTGTCCCATATCAATCCCTAACAATGCGATTCACTACAGAGTAGTTCAGAATCTCATCTGATCAGAATGGTGCTTGAAAAAACACAAGCCACCTCTGCCATAAGTACTTGAAAATAGTTGAAACAGTCATCCTAGTTTATCTAATGTGTAGAGGGAAGAAGTATATTTGTTGACGCTGATGCTGCTTTAGCTTATCTATCAAAAGCCTTGCAGCCAAATACTTGTTTGCAAGGAGAAGTGAGACAGCAATCTCAATTCACTTCCTTTTTTTGCAAATATTAAAGAAATGCGTCCCCAGCATCTGTGCTTCCAGTCAGTTCCTGGCACATTCTGAGAGCCAGGGTTCCTCTCAGGTTTGTGAGAGCATCTTATCTGGATTTGTTTGTAATTTCTTTTAATTATTTCTGAGGCTAAACCAGATTACAGAGAAGTATGGAGCAGCTTCTTCTTCTTCTGGTGATTTTAGCTGGAGGAGCCCACGGTAAGATTGTCACAACAAGACAAATTACAACTACAATGTTGTGGTGTGACTCGTGTTGTCCTATCTACATATTCTGCAGCTTTCCCAGCACTAGCTGACGTTCCTGTGACCAAATGTGATGTCAGCTCTCACGAATTAATCATCCACCCACCATGTACTCCTGCTCTTGGTGGAACCGTGTACATCAAACTGATGGACAATGCCACCGGCTACCTGCTGGTGTTTTCCAAGGATCTCCACGGTAAAAATCTAAACGTGTTCGTTGTGAAGGAAGGAAAGCTGAAAATACGGCAGGAATACAGAAACAGAACTGAATTTTCTATCAGCACCGGGACTCTCAAGCTCACTGGAGTGGAGAGGAATGACACGGGTCAATACACCCTGCGGGTCTTCACTCCCCTTCCTAACCCGATGTACGTGGAAATAATCACATTCAGCCTCGAAATTGAAGGCAAGTTCTAATTTACTTTCATCTTTTATCATATTCAGCCCCTTAGAGGTTCATTGAATGTGTTAATTCTGTGCAAGTGAGAAAAGGTGCTGCTGCTAATCATGACATGGAGTTTAGGCCTGCTGACTGAAGCAGTTGTTCACACGATGTCCGATGTGTCAGTCAACAAGTTTCTTACTTCATCAAATTACTGATCTGAAATTAACAAAAAAATGAAGAAGCTAAAGTCTAGATTTGTCTGTCACTATGAAACAAAGCTTAAAAGTCCACAAAAAACTACTGACTATCAACACAAGTGAGTCCTTTACAATGTTTAATGATATTACTGTTTTTCTTCCTCTCAGAAATTCACTCTGTTTCCATCAGCATCGATCTTTCTGTTTGGCTCTGCGTTGTCCTGATTGTGGTGATAGTTTGTTGCATGATTTGCAAACTGAAGCCCTGCAGAAAGTCAGGTGAATCTTTGCTATCCCTGTTGGTGACGGAAACACGCCAACGGTTAACGGCATCATTCATCTTGTGACGGATGTCAGCGTTTTTTCTTGCAGTCACAGAATGTACTTTTTATTTGTCCAGGTTATCAGAGGTTAACTGGGAGTTAAGATCTTCAGGCTGAGTTTGAACTATCAGGATCCAAACTTGGAGGTTTCATCAGCAGCTGCTTCTGAAAGACTCCAAATATCCTGAGCAAATTATTGACTTTTACTAACTTTTACTAGATTATGATTCAAAACTCTTGATTTTGTCAGTTTTGTGAAATTACTTTTAAAAATCCAGTTATGGCTATTTAACAAAATCGTGTGCTTTTACCATTTAGAACCAAAATTCTGTGGGAATCACTGCATATGTCTTGATTTTGTTTCAAAACGAACAAATGAAACGTGTTGGCTGTGACAACCTGAAATGTAAATTTCTATTCCAGTTTTTCTTTCTGAAATAAAAAATAAGTTTCTGCTTCAGCAAGATTCATTGTTTTTCTGTTTGAGTTATTCTTTGTTTGTCAGACTAACAGCATTTTAAACTCTTCTGACATACAAATAAAGAAATATTTGCTTTGTGGTCCTGAGATAAAAACAGTAAATCTTTATTTGCAGTTAAAAACATTATTATTTTATACTGTGTGTCTTGTTGTGACTGGATGTTTTACATCAATAAAGCATGTTTCTTCTGATGGACAAATATATAGTTATTTATAAAATAAAGTTATATGTTTTTAAAGTAACAATAAGAATTTTAAGGGAATAGCAATAATTTATTAAAATAATTTAAATGATTTCTGAAGGACATGAATTTTTGTTACTGTTCATTCAAATTTGAATCCTTCCAAATTAAATGTAAATAAATGTGAGATGGCTCAATGCTTTGGCACAGTACATACACAATAGATCCTAAACTTTATCATCTGAAACAAAAGTCACAAGTTCACTTCAGGAGATTTGAATTTAGCGCATCACTGTCTTCTAACTTCCACAAATCTCTTCAAGTGAGCTGATGTTACGGTAACTGCGGTCCCATCTGTCTAAATTTGGATGTGGGAAAAGACTATCTGAGGGGAACAGGACATTTAAAGAACAGACTTCTTTTGATTTTGTGTCTATTTCACTTTGTTTCACTTCTCTCTCAGCTCAGTGCATGTGAACCTTAACGGCCTTTTATAGTATGACTCAGAAGTAATGCAAAAAGCTTTAGAAATTTTAGAAACTTGATAAAAATGTAGTCAAATTTCATGCACTGTTGGTGGAAAGTTATCTGTTTATCTTGTCATTCATCTTTGTCTCTCATTTTGTCTTTGTGTAGCAGGATAATAATTCTCCCTACTTTCAAAGAAGGTCAGCTGCAGTGGTGTTAATCGGCTGGCGAAGTAACGAGAAGTTACTTCGGCCCACTAAGATGCCCTGCTTCTTTGTTTGATGTGGTTTTATTTTGTTTGCTCTGCTCCATGTCAGCCTTGTTCGACTGGCTCCCAGCTTAGTCCACACTGTTTGGTCCACCCTCCACTGGCAGTATGTTGCTCCACTGGTGACGTGGATTAACTCAAGGCCTTGGGCTAATTAAAAGAGTGTGTAGGTGTGAGGAAATGTAGTATTAAATTAGGTTTGCTGACATTCATTTAGTATAAGTTTTTATTCATTTTACTTTAGCTGTTAAACCCTTATACTATTTTATTTTTTGTTACAGGCTGAGAGCTGAAGGTGGTTTTGGTGCTGGTTCCCCCTGTTCATGCGCTGTGGGTGACGGGTCCCTTCCACTTCTGCTGTGTGGTGTACTATAAGCCTCTAGGTTAATTTACATTGTGTTTTTTTTATTTTGTATGTATCCCTTTTTATTTTAATAAAATAAACGACAGGGGCTACACCCAGTGTCAGATTTAGCTATTCAGTTTACAGTGTTTAAAATGAACCTCAAATATGGGTTTTGTCTGTCATTCAGTGGTGAATTCAGTTTATTTAAATGCTTTGTACTCACATGGTACAGAGTCACTTGGTGGTGGCCCGAGCGCCAACAAAACTTCATGACTTACATTAGTTGGTGCAAGGTTTCCCTCTGCTGGAGCACTGAATATTATAGTATAGACTTCACACTTAGTTACATACAATCATGGCCAACAATTTACATTATGAATGTCATAAAATGTATGTTAAGTGCAAGAATTTATTAAGGAAATGGAGAAGAAGAGGATGATGAAATTAGGTTGGGGCAGAGTGGATATCTATCTGTTCCGTCCGACTTCTACTTGATTGATACACTATGTCTGCACCAAGACCAGCGGACAGATCTGTAATCTCCCAACAATGAGTACACGCCTCTTACTTGATTTCCACCATTCTTTCAAGTACCGGTTTACTTTGTTTCAGTTTCTGAAAAAAAAAGAGTTTTGTCTAGGCGACAAAAAATGAGGAACATGAGAAATCTGACAAATGCCAAGGACTGAAAGAGGAAATTGAACAGGTTGTGAAAAACCGAGGCCTCATGGGTACCAGTAGTCATCAGAGCACCTTCAGAACAGGAGAGTGGCTACAACAAATGCCAAGATCAGCCTCAGAGATCTGTCCAGGAGAACGCAGTCCTACACGCACACACACACACACTCTAGGCCAAGTTGATTGCCATGTTGTAAAAGTTTAACAGTGCTCTTAAGGCCGGCACAGAAACTAACACAGGTCTTCAGAACAACAAAAAGGGATTTATTTACAAATTTTAAATCAGCAGTGAAGCCAGTGGAGGAGCTTAGAAGATCTGCAGAAAAGGGGATACACCGGGAGTTGTTTTGTGCTCAGAGTGATCGGTTGTAACTTGTCTTAGGGTCTTTCTGTTGCAGGAGGAGAAGAGACGCCTGTGGATCCAGGACTGTAGGAGAGAGGGAGAGGGAGCAGGTAGGTGGGTGTTACAAAGGGATCCATTGCAGCAGACGGTTAATTCGATAAGATAGTTTGTAGTCAGGGGGAGGAATCCAGCTCAGGGCAATCCAGCTGGGCGTCTCATCGAGGGTCAAACTTTTGCTGTCCGGTCACTGAGAGAGGGTGTACAAAAATACACACAGATATGTCCTATATGCACCCAATCACGCAAAAATAAAATTTGAGAGAAATGCTCAAACCAGTGATGAGGCCACAACGAGGAGGCGGGGCTTGGAGAAGAACGCAACCAGCTCGCAGGTCCACCTAAGAAAAGAAACGGGAAGAAGAGGGAGAAAAGGAGAGAAGAGTGCCTCATGCTGCCTGGATCCTGTCAGTGATAAGAAACAAACAACCTGAAACTGTAACGCTTCTTAAAAAAACAGCTTTATCAGTATGATGCTTGTTTCACCCTCTAATTGGTTTAAAAGTATTTAGAAAAAGGTCTCGTGAAATTTTCCTTATTCAGTTGCTCAGATGATAAAATTTACTTCTCGTTTCCGTTTGACAGCTGCAGTGTTAAAATAAGATCAAGGAAGTTTGATGAAAGCAATGCATTTGAGAGCACGTTTTTCTGCCAAAGATACTCGAAAATAAAATGAGTTTTGGTACTTTACAACATATTATCTGCCAGTATCTAACTTGAAGGGGTTCTGTCTCTGGAAAATATCCGAACCACGGAATTTCTTGCAAAATTTGTAAAACAAAACAACCAAACAAAAAAAAACTCATTTAGTTTACAGTAATTATTTGGAGAAATGAGAAAGCCATCTTTCTTTGCCACGGTGGTTCATATTAAAACACTTCTATGTGCTGCGCAACAGTATGGATGATATACTTGTCAAGATGCACATGCATGCTCGTACATCCTGATACCTCACTTCCCTTTTTAAGCTCAGTAAGCACACAGAATGAAGGTTAAAGTTGCCTTGCCAATGTGTGGTTGAAACATGACTTATCTTGACCACACGATGTTGTCAGCAGATTGACTTTCATTAATGTGTGCTTAACCAAGAAGAAAGCATTCATTCACGTGTTGCAGATATTTCTTTAAGCTATCTATCATCTGCCTCGTATTTGCAAGGATAACCGAAACTTGTAGCATCATTTCCTTCCTTACAAATAGCACAGGCTTGTTACCCCACCTTTGGAGGTTCCTGTCAGTGTCGGCAGCTCATGAAAGATTTACTGCAGCAGCTAATCTGGATTCTTGTTTTTGTAGAATTATTTCACAGGTAGAAGCAGATGACAGAGGAGTATGGAGCAATTTCTTCTTCTTGTGATGTTAGCTGTAGGAACTCACGGTAAGTTTCCCATCATCTCACACACACACACACACATAAATGGAAATGAACAGGGCTGTAGTGTGACCGGTGCCATCTTATATACATGTCGTTTAACTGCACTGTTCCCAGGATTATTTCAAGTTCCTGAGACTGAATGTGATGCCACCCAGACCACATCTCCATGTGCCCCTACTCTTGGAGGATCTGTGGAGATCAAACTGATGGCCAATGCGACCGGCTACATGCTGCAGTGTTACAAGAATACCACCAGCAAACGTGTGAATGTGTTCTCTCTGAAAAAAGGAGTGGTGAAAATAGAGGAAGCATATCTGAACAGAACAGAATTTTTTATCAGCACCGGGACACTGAAGATCACCAACGTGAAGAAGAATGACACGGGTCAATACATCATGACGGTCCATAACTCTGAGGGAGAGCATAAAAAAGACACCGTTTTTTTCCTCGAAGTCAGAGGCAAGTGTTGAAAACACAAGTTGTGTAGGCATTTTAATTCACATAGAACTACATGAATTGTAATTATTGTTGTTTTGGCTTATAAGAAAAGCTAACTTTATGTTTAATATATTAAAGCATTTGCTAAAAGTCTGGAATATTTAAGCAACACTAATCAAAGCTGTAAAGATCTAGGTGTGGTTTAGTTACAGGAACTGGCTGTGGTTTAACTGACGCACTGGGTAAATGTCAGAGTTTCTCGTTTTCTGTTTTTTCTTTTACTTTATTCCTACTATCTCTCTCATCTCTGTTGAGAGACAATACACAGACAATTATAACAATGAGCTGAGTTCTGGAGCTTCTTAATCATTTGATTATTTTATTTGACTTTATGAAACACAGTAAAGTACAGAACAAGTTATTTGTTTGATTAGACCCTCACTCAACAAGCTTAACATTTCATTTAAAAAAAATTAAATTTAATAAAAAAAAAAGACAAAAACAATCAAAACGATCCAGCATACTGTAAACTCAGTAACAGAAATGTGAAGAAAGATTTTTTTGTCAAAGTCTGAACAAGCAGTCAAGCCTTTGAAATCACACACGAGTACTAACAATTTGTACTAATTAATACAAAATGCAACATATAACAATGTCATCTTTGTTGATTTCTTCAGAGGCCAGCTCTTTTTACCTGATCCTAATCTGTGTTGCTGCGGGTGCTCTCCTGGCCTTGGCTTTGTGTTGCTGTTTGTGTTGGAAACTGAAGTGTTGCAGGAAATCAGGACAACATTAGGTAATACTTCACACACCTGTTTGATTAAAAAGAGTCAGTGAACAATGACATTACTCACTGTGCACCAATTAATTATTGTCAAAGTCTTTGTGTTAGTTTAATTGTTACTGGTTTGTATTTGTGCAGACTAAGGAGCAGAGCAAAGAGTTACAACCTTCAGCTGATTTCACCTTGGGGACAATCATCATCATCGTCGTTGTCGTCATCGTCAGCATCAGCATAAGCGGATCCTGAACAAAAAACTCCACATATCAACAGAAAATAAGTCTTTGACCATCTGCAGGAAGCTACTTCCTAAAAACACTTGATTCTGACAGTTTTATTCACCTGATTTTGGGAACAAAGTCTTATTTTTTTATCGTGTTTTTTATTGAATTACTTGTATAAAATATGTGGCATAAATCATTGTATACACTGTGTACTTCTGACCCAAGTTCCCCAAGACTTTATGCCCTGGAAATGTTTTTAAGGAACCTTCAAAGACGTTGCAGCTCTGGTTCCGTTGCAATGCTGCTGCGGTCTGAGGTAAAGGGTAAGCAAAAAAAAAAAAAAAAAACCCAACACAAAATAAAGAAAGAAAAACCAACTCTGAACTGTGTGACTCTTAACCAGCACTACTGTGATCTGTTGAAGGAGCTATGCTGATCAGCATGTAGAATAAAGGCAAAGTGCATTTAGTAACTGAAAGTCTGTCAGTATTACAGTTTTTTCTGGAGTTGTGTTTTTGTTGCAAAATGTAACTGAAGTTAGGCCTGCCACTTCTTTTTGTCCAACTTGTCCAGTTTCTTTTGTGTTTTTTTTCCCCTTTAAGATCAAGATATTTTAAGCAGGACTGCATTAGAAACAAGTGATAAAGCAGAAAAACTGTTAAAGACCTTTGGAAGACACAGCTTGCAGGAGTTATAAGAAAGTTAGGATCCTTAATTGTAAAATGTAGAGAAATGATTCAATGACTCAAGAATTTAGCATAATAAAGATGACTTGGTTTAAGCTTTGAGCTGAAGAACATAAACCACAGGATCATCTAAGAATGAACCCAGAATCACTCAAATCAGCATGCCATGCTTCATTAAATGTTTCAGTTTAACATGATAAACATTTGTAAACCTTAGAGCTTCTGCAACAGTTGTCCAACGTTCAAGGATTCAAGGATGTTTTATGGTCATACCAGTTTGCATTTGCATGTTTGTGGTACAAAATTATATTTCAGTACAGCCCGTCCAAAGAACAAACAAATAACATAGAACATAAGACATGGGGAGACAGGCTGCCTGAGGCTGCAGCCATAGGAGGTGCTGCCCTTTCATTAGATAAGAAAAAAAAAAAAGAGAGAGGAAAGAGAAACACTAGGAAAGAGGGGAAAAAAAGTCATATCTCGCACTGTGTCCGTAACAGGACACAGTATTAGATTGCAAAAAAACCTCAGCACAAAAAAAGAAGCAACATACAGACAACATCATACATGTGGGGTGGGTGAGGGTGGGGTGTGAAGGGGGTTGGGGTAGGGGGGCTCTCAACGCAGGCTGCCCGAGTGAGCAACGCTGCCATACCAGGTGCATCACATCTAACCTAGGTTGCTGTACCGGGAGGTGGGCCAGCAGAGACAGTGAGTTGAGGGTGTGTGTGTGCATGTGTGATGTGTTGTGAAGTAGGTCCATGAACACTGTCCCAGACAGCCCTCCCTGTCATAGTCCTGATAGTGATGGAAAGTATATCAGCCAGCCTTGGCAGGGCTCTGAAACTGATCCACAGGTTCTCTCTGGTACATCCCAATGGCGATTCCAATCAGCCAAAATAATGTGGTCATCTCCGCCAAGCTGAGCTAATAACTTCTCCAAGGTCGAATCCATCCTGCCAGCGATTTCCAGGGTCCACAGCTGGCCCAGTATGCGTCTCTGCTCACTCAGCATCTGAGTCTGAGCATTCACCGCTCGGCACACCCCTTCACACAGGCCAGGCAGCCTTACAAAGGCCTGAACAGCTGCCGACGTCTTCCGAATTTCACAATACGCCAGGTAACCGCCAAGCCCAAAAAGCAGAAATCCTGTTGTCAGGATTCTAATTATGTACACTTCTTCAACAGCATATTCATGCTTTAGAGAGAACAGAAAAACTATTCTTTCCACATAGCAGAAATTGATCAGCTGAAACTGAACTATGAACACTTTGTTGTACAGCATTTAATATATCACACTGTGGTCATTTATTTTTCATTATCATCTCAGCACGCCCCAGTAGCTGCATGTTCTTCAGACTAAATTTGGATGTGAAACAGTCAGACTGAAAGGAACAAGTGAGCCAAAGATAAATGCTTTTGTCAAAAAAGCACATGTGGGTTTTTACATTAACAGTTTTCCTTTTGTGTCATCTCTCACAATTTAGTGCATAAGTGACAATTTTTTTTAAAGTTAGCATGAAGATTCAGAGATGCTTTTAAAACAAAGTGCATGCACTGTTAAGGAATAATAAAAAGTTAGCTTTTAGGGGTCACATGGTGCCAATAAGATGAGAGGCGTTTGGAACAATTTTAGTCACATTGTTTTATGGTTTGTTGGTGTTATGGTTATGTTGGCATGTTTTTTTTCTTTTTTCTATTTTTGTTTAGGCTTTTGAGGACATTGTGAGGACATCTGTCTGGTGCTGCACCACAGAGTTTTCTGCAGAGGTTTGTTCTGTCATGAAGTCCCTGCTAAAAGTGTGGCGTTGAGCAGCTGTGGTGCAAAAATTCAGTTTCAAAATGTGCATAAACTGGTCTCCTTTATGCCCAAACCAAATCATTTGGGCTCATGCTTATAAAAAGAACAGAAATACCTCTGTCTACAGTTACAAGCTCCATGTCCTTTTTATTTCTTTTTTAAATACACAAACCATGCATCATTCTCTGTGCTTTTAACTCAACAATGACGTCCTCTTCCTCTTCTGCTTCTGTCTCTGACTTCCTCATTTACATATACAACTCTCCCCTCTTTGTCTTTTAGAGGTAACAACTCATTTAGAGGTTTTGCTTGTTCTGTGTATGTAATTATTTATTTTATTATTTTTTTTCTTGTTTTCCTTTTATTTGCCTGTGTTAGCCAAAGTTTAGCGTATTGGAGACCGTTTCTGTCATTCATTTTTGGGTCATATTTACCATTTTTCTTTTCTGATTTTTCAGTATCTTTTACTAATTTTACACACTCAGGTGCTGTCAACCTTCCATGAAATCCATTTTTTCTTATTTTCTTGCACCTTTTAAGATATTTCACACTTTTGGAGTCTTTGTTAAACATATATTTTGCATCTCCTCTTAACTCCTCACATTCCTCTTTCTCACAACAACCAGCACAAATACAACACACAGCCTGACATTTCCTTATTTCCTTTCCTTCAACAACCAAGCAGTTTGTATGGCATTCCCCTGAGCAGCTGGTCCTACCAGTGAGAATCTGTTTCAGTTGTCACCATTTGATGTTAAACTTATAGCTTATTTCCTCATCGGAATGGGACAGTTTTAGGGTAAACTTCCATCTCCTGCAGCTGGGTTACATGACCCCAACTGATAGATTTACTTCATAAAAACCGATCTAAGAAGATTATCTCACCAAGTTAGATGTGCTCCCTTTCCTTGACAACTTTTGTTTTTATAGGAATGGTTTTACTTTTGATCAAATTCACTAATTTATCTCAAAAAAGGTTGTCTGGCCACGCATAGGTCTATTAAATCAGGCTCACCACCACTCCAACCAAGTTTTCTGCATCATACTGAGATCATTTTAATTTTTCACATTAAAACATCTCCACAATCACATCAAAAATGAAGACAAATGATTTACATTTAGTTGGTTTTCCATATTTTTGACTAACCTACAAAAGCAACAGTTTGGAGTTGTAAATATAATAATATTTACAACTTCAAACTTTATTAGTAAAGTTTATTTGTAAAATTTATTTGTAAAGTTAACATCTTCTAGCTGAGAAAATCCAAAGACACTTAAAATCAGTTTATTGTTGTGAACACATATTCCTACAGTGAAGACATACTTTTTCCAAATCAACAGTTTGACTTAAAACATTTTTTTAGAGGAATGTGGCCTGTTTAGTTTAAAATTGTGGCCTAATTTGATTATTTGACTCATCATATGCAGTAAATGTTGCACAGTGCGTTGGGGAAAGTGCTCAGCTACAACAACACCAAATTTTAACTTTTAAAACTATTGTAATATCTCTTTAACAAGAGAGGCCCAGCCCAGACAGACAGCAGATCAAAAATAGCACTAAACTAAAACACTCACAGACCACAACAAACCAATGCCACCCCATGTTTGATGTTTCCTGACAACTTCATGAAAATACGTTCATAACTTTTTCAGTAATCTAGCGCACAGACAGACAGACAGGCACTACTGAAAACATAACCTCCTTGGCTTAGGTAATGACCTGGGAGGCCTGATTGGAAAGTACGGCCTGCCTGATCTGAACCAGCAATGGTGTTTTATGAAAATCAAGCATAGGGGTGTTTATTAGTGTATGTGACAGTAGGACACTCTGGGTTGCAGGTTGATTATCAATTTTGTAATTGTATCATCAGGTCTGCAATCATAAACAGTATCTTGGACACTTAGATAAGAAAAGAGCTGGGCTGTCAACTCATCATCTCACAATCATGGCCCTCCCCTCCCCCAGTTAAGCGAGAGGATGTGGCCAAGTACAGGAAGTCTGAGTACCTCTGTTAAAGATATTGTCCCCTGGCCCAGTTTTCAGACAAGCGGCAGAAGATTGATATATAAATCATATGTCACATGTACAACTTTACCTATCCTAAATACTTCATTCATAAATAAAATGTGATATGTCCTTTCTCATTGGTTCTTGTTTCTCTCAGCTCCTGTGTCTTCTGTCCAGCTGGTCCCTCAGTGTTTGTCTCAGGGACAGATGAAAGTGTCCTGCTCCTCTGAGGAAGGGGACAGTCCTCAGTACAGCTGGACTCTGGATGGACACACACTGACAGACTCTGAGCTCCTCTCTGGGAATAATGAGACTAACATCATTGTTCTGAGACAAAACATCTCAGGACGTCTGTCCTGCTCAGTCAGGAATCATGTCAGTAATGAGTCCAAAGACACTCAGATATCTACCTGTGGTGAGTGAGAACGTGATGAAAAGTACTATAGGTCTTTTGGGGGCTAATGGTTATAATGACCTTTTTTTCCCCCCCTTCATAGGCTTCATATTGATTAACTGCACGTCTAATGGGACATACATTTTGAAGTGGGTGTTTAAAGAAAATAACACCCTGTGTGTTGAACCAACAGTCTCTGCTGTGGGTAAGGAGACTGCATTAAACGAACTCCCCCATCAAACTGGTACTTAATTCAACTTAATCTGAAGCAGTGGTTTTGATAATATCATTTTTTCCTTCTTTCTTTGAGTGCCTTCATGAACACACATACAGTGTTCTGAGTTAAATATCTGTCTTTTTTCTGTTTTGTTGTGAAACAGAGCAGTGGTCAGTAATGGCTGGTGTTCCCTCAGCGCTCGTATTGTTCGTTATTGTTTTATTTGCAATCGCCTGTGGCAGGAGGAAACAAACATATAGAGGTAAAAAGGTTTTCTCTTGATTTACAGATTTTACAGCATGTTTTACAGCATGCCTAGTTCATGGCTTTCTTTTTTACTGTTCTGCAGTGCGAGAAAATGACCATGAGCCGATCTACGCTGACATCGGGATCGTGCAGCAGCAAGAGAGACAAGAGGAGCAAAGCGTGAAGGAAGAGGAGCCGGACGTGGAGGTGGAGTACAGACAAGTCAAGGTTTCAAAGCCACCTTGCCAGTCCATATCAGCGGTGGAGGATCTGTACGCAAAAATCTGTAAAGACAGGTGATTTGAAGTGTTCAGTAAGCCTACTTTTACAAAAAACTGCACATTTGGTGTAGAGGAGAGAAATCAAAGATCTTTAACCTGCTTTAATGTGATCATCAGGACTCATATTGACTGTTTTCCTCTGTGCATTTGCACACTTCGTATCTAGACTCAAGGACTGGGATCCTCGTTTCAGGATGATGTAAAAGTGTTAATATTCAAAGTGTAACATCTTTTCATGTATGCATTTTGTCAAAAGAGTTTCCTCTGTTTAAAAGCAGATTTATGTACATATATTATTTACAAATTCCAGATTTACTGTTAAGCACAAATAAATAAAATATACCGTATGTATGCATTATAAAAATGACTTCATTTTGTTGTGGCTACTTATCAACCAAATTCACCTGTATTAAACATAGAAAGTGAAAACTTTTAAAACTATTGCCACAAACTAATGCCACACAGCTGAAAGATTAATGTATGTATGTATAGGTTTGCATTCAACTGAAATAAAAGTGATTTCATTCAGCATGTTGGGACAAAGTTCTTAAGACTGACAGTACACTCATAGATCTGTTTATTAAATAACTTTGAGCTGATTTTATGTTACAGGTCATCTGTCCATCATAAATAAACTTCTGACATTTTGAAAAGTTTACTTTAAGCACAGGTTTTCATGATGTAAGGCCTCCTTTTTTCCATTTAAGGGCCTGAATGTTGACTTCCTCATCCTGTAACACCAAAGGTATCATATTTGAAACACCTGATCAATGAAGAAAAACAATATGTTCCCTTTCATTTAGTTTGATTTATTCATGAAAATATTGTAGTGATTCTGTAGATTTAAGTATACTTCAAGGCTTTTTATTGTGCTGCGGACTCACAAATAGAAGTTTAGATGTTTGCAGAAGCATATCAAAATGAAGAACTGGAGAAAAATTGCAAAGTAAAATAAAACTACAGAATCTCTAGATTGTCTTCAGTTTCATATTTTCTCAATTTGGCTATAAAAATGTAAAAATGAACAAAATATTACACAACTAAAGAGCAGTTTTAAAGCAGTTACCTGCTAAATTTAAAGCTAACTTGGTTTTTCACACTTCCTTCTCTTTAAAGTACAATCTGCAAATGAGTCAGACGTGTGAACAAAAACTCACAGATAGACATTTCTGTCTTTCCTGTGGGCACTTTTCAGACAGCTGCTGTTCTCTTTACATTAAAAATGCTCTTATATGCACAAAAATGAAAACTGGGTTTGAATGTGGCTGCATCACCCTGAATGATGTAGTGACCTCTTTTCTGTGCTGACACAGACGTCACCAGGGTTGTATGGCGTATTAAACAGTACTTGATGACCATTCTATGGAATGTCTTTTTTCTCATAACACATTTCTGTCCTTGTTAAATTTAGATTTCCACAACACAGGCAACTGAGGTCAATTCAGAATTGTAATTTATCCCAACATGGATGTTTTTGGACTGTTGGATAAAACTGTTTTTTTCTGGGAAAAAAACAAAAAACCATTCATGCATGAAAAGAAAATGCAAATTCTTCCAGAAAGGCCTCAGCTGAGTTGAAATGTGCAGCCTTTTAGCTGCGAGGCAACAGTGCTAACCTCTGCAGTCCTGCAGCTTGGGTAAGGTCACAGGTCTATGATATGCACAGTGGTGCACTCTACATTTTACTCACTGTATGCAAGACTTTTACCTTTTAATGAGACCAGAAATATAAAACCATGTGGAACAGAATTTGTGGCACAGTTACTACAGGTGTAAAAGGACCCAAATGGCACAAACACACACACACACGCACACACACACACTTGGTCAGTTTGCACCCCTTTGTTTAACAGAACTTGATATAACAGAGCAGACTGGCTGGGACCCCTCCTTGAAATGAACTTCATAGAGTAGAGGCAGGTCAGTCTGAACCCCCTAGTTGACGGAACCTTGTCCTGATGGAGGCGGGTTGGCCTGAACTTTCTCAGAGACACGAAACTTCATGTGAAAGTAAAACCCAGACGTGGGCCATGGCAGGGATGAGTCCTGAGCAGGGACTGTGGTGGAGGCAAAAACAACAATGCTGAAGCTGAGGCCGGGCTGGCAGCGTGACCAGGTGCTGGGTTCAGTTTGAAGCAGCAGCTTTAGGGTGGTGCTGGACCAAAGCTGAGGCTGAGTTGTGAAGCAGGAACTGAACAATTTTCTTTCTTGCTGTCTGTTTTTGCTTTTTGTCTTTTGTTGTTGTTGCTTGAATTATGTCAATGTTTTGACTTTTGTTAATAAAGAACAATTTAAAAAAAAACAACAAAAAAACGAGGGGTCTACGTATTTATGTCTATGGCAGCATCTATGCAGCAGACCCGAGTTCACGCTCAACCTGGAACTTAATATTGCGATCACGTCAGGTTGACCCGCCCCCATATGACATTGAACAGGCTATTTTATATAAAGGTTACACACAGACAGAAAAAAAGGAAAGAGAAAAGAACACGGTCAAACCTTTTTTAGTATTAACACGTTGCATTCACTTCCTTTTTTACCTCTCCACATACAGCGGGTGTTCAGTTGTTCTTCTGAAGATGATCAGTATAACAGGACCCTGTTCTCTGTAGGATATATTTACTCCTTCTGATCTATTAAAGCTGAACAGTAAAGAGACATGGAGGCTGTAGCCAGACTGGTGTTGATGCTGTTAGGAGTCTGCAGGGGTGAGCTGTCTTCTTTTTCACACTTTATTCAGGCTTTATGGGCTCTTTTTCTTCTGTTTTATGACATTTTCTGCGAACTGCATCTGGGTTAAAATTTAGTCATTTAAAAACATTTGGGTGCAAAATTTTCTTTCAGTTTTTGTATTTTTTCTTTTATGCATGTGAAAATGTTTGGTTGTTGGCTCTAAGCAGACTTGGAGCCAAAGACAACTTTAGTGGTTTATTTGCATGTCGTGGATTCGGGCTGGATGTGACTTCGAAGGAACTTGAGTTTTGTTCAAATAAGAGTTTTTGAGTCCTCCAGACAGAAGCATCTGCAGGCATCTGGAGGCAAATGTTATAAGTTACACTGATGCAGGATTTTCTTAGAAAGGACTATAAATCAGCCAGCCCTAATTATTAATTATTAATTTAATTATTTTAGACAGGGCCACCTTCCTCACTGCATTTGTTTCATCGTTGCAGTAAAGTTGTAACATTTTCTGTATAATACCTGCTGTTCCTGCAGGTGTGTCAAAAAACACAGTATATTTTTACATATATCACTAAACAAAATATTTGGTACCACTTCCTGATAAAAAGCCACTTTATAAAGGATTTATAGTGTTTTACAAAGAGGTTATTTAGAAGTTTGCAAACATTTATAAAGCATTAACTATCATTGATAAAATTGTCATAAAACACTGTTCATACGCTGAAGTAGTCTCACTATTTGGCAAGATCAAGTGCTGTACTTTTATTAATCTCTTTATGATTTAGATTTTAATTATTAAACATTTGTCAGTAAGTTATCTGCATGTGAGAATAAGGAGACTTGTAGATACAAAGTTTGAATTAGCAAATAAGTTGCTATTTAGTTAAAATAGTAAACTAAACAACTATACATTTCATTGACCTAAATGATTAACCCTAACCCTTGGAAATAAAGGGTGCATATGAAAATACATTGAAATAATCATCTAGATATATACAGTCATTACCAAATATTAAACATCTGCAAATCTATACAGTACATAATACTGTATAATGTGTCTCATAATCAGTAACCTATCAAAGGATTAGCTTATAAGTAAACATTATAATACTAAATTAAAGAGGTACACCTGATGTTATCAACATAAAAAATATTAATCAGAGTTTTAAATGTTACTTTGATGAACAACCACTGAAGTTCAACAAAGTTTACCACAAATGTCTTTAAGTTCTGAATGAGAAAAAGGCATCATGAAATTTTCTTTTGAGAACTTAATGTCACCAAAAAGACAAATGTTTTCCTGTGTGATACAAACTTTTGTTATAAATTTGAGATAATTTTAAAATAAAAGTACCACAACATAAAAATCCTACCAGGTCAGTCCATGAACAGCTGCCTGCTTGCAATGTAATTATTTCAGTAGTTTTGCTGCATCTGATTTTTATTGTCATTTAATTTGTACAACTTGAACAATTACAATCCTTATTTTTTAAATGTAACACTTTAATCAATGATAATGTCTCTGAGTTTCAGCAGCAGAAAGCTGATAATAAAGAAGATGAATGAAATTTAATGATGAACAGTGTTGTTCTTTGCAATTCAGGTTTTCTTGCTCTAATATTAGCAGGTTGTTTAAAAGAAACAAAACCTAAACAACCTCTCTGTGTACACTGACTTTAATGAGCCTGTTAGTTCAATCCTAAATGTTTCCAGTCACAGGTTTTAGTCAGGCTCAGATCTGCAAAAGATATTAGAAGCCAAATAAAGTGATTGCAGATATATTTATTTTAATCAATTTAACTTACAATGGCATGCCATAAAATTTTACAATTTATTGTGTTGAGTCCACAGGACACATTATTGATTGTTCAAATTAAAATACACGTGCACATCAGTTCCAGTTCATGTTCAGGTGGCACAAATATAACTTCATAACATCTCCTGTCTGTTAGAACAGAAAAACAGATTAAAATGACTGAACTTATAAAGAAATAACATTCATAAAACAATCTGAATATAAAAATGATAATATTTGCTTTATTTTATTATTATTTGTCTACTTGTTTATTTTTTCATGATGTCAGGTGAGGCTCTGCCTCTGTCAGAGGTAAACCTACCATCCTCCATATCACCCACATCATAAACCTGCTGCCTGTTTGAGAAGAAAAACTGGAGTGGAGTTTTTTTACAAATACAGAAAATATGCAGTTTATATTTGACTATTATTATTGACTTTTTATTCCAGTAGAAACTACTCATCAGAATGACCAATTTGCACATTAATAAAATATCAGTTTATGTTTTATTGATTTCCAGGTGTAGAAACTTCTTGTGATGGCAGACAGGATGGAGCTCAGTGTTATGGAGCTTTGGGAGGAGCTGTGGGCCTCCAGCTGATGAACGCCTCAGAGATAAACAAATTAATGTGGAAAAAGAATAACACAACTATACTCCATATCAAAAACAACATTAATACTAATACTTTTGATATTAGATATCTCTTTATTCCCAGTAATGGAACATTTAGGATCAATAATCTGAGCAGGACTGACAGTGGTGAATATAAACTTGAAATGTTTGACTCAGATGGAACAAATAAAGGAATCAGAACTCTGCAGCTGTTTGTTGAAGGTAATTCACTTTTCCTATCTAGTAAATTAAGTCAGACTGATGGATCAAAATCTGACATTGACCTGATAATGTGTCACATCCAGGCACCTGTAGTCTGTACTTTTCCTACTTTTTATTAAAAATGTTGAAAATTGAACACCAGCAGAAATCTTTATAAAGAGCTTTTTTCATCTGATTAATGTTGTACTTTTAAAAAGCACTAATACTGATAATGTAATATTTGTTTTTGACAAATAATAGTACACCACAGTGTGACATCACTACATAATGACACAGACTTACTGAATAATGAGACAGGAATTATAAAGTCATGTTGTGATGTTGTTAAAATACCTTCTGGTCCTTTTCCCTCCTGACTCAGGGCACAAATGACAGATGACTTTTTGTCTTTTTTCTTTTTCCTTAGATAACACCCTGAGAGGTGAGCCATATCACCGAAATCATAAACCTACTGCCTGTATGATAAGAAAAGCTTGTGTGGATTTTTTACAAATACACTTACACAGCAAATATACAGTTTTTGTTTTTGACAATTATTTGTTTATGAAATCAATAATGTTCTATTCTTTCTAATATAAACTACTGATCAGAATGACAAATGTGCACATTGATAAAACATCAGTTAATGTTACTTTGATTTCCAGGTGTAGAAACTTCTTGTGATGGCAGACAGGATGGAGCTCAGTGTTATGGAGCTTTGGGAGGAGCTGTGGACCTCCAGCTGATGAACGAGGCCTCAGAGATACACAGATTCAGCTGGAGAAAGAACGACACAATTATACTCCAAGTGAAAAACAACCTGATAATAACTAATTCTTTTGATATTAGATATCTCTTTATTCCCAGTAATGGAACATTTAGGATTAATAATCTGAGCAGGACTGACAGTGGTGAATATAAACTTGAAATATTTGACTCAAATGGAAAGAAAACAGGAATCAGAACTCTGCAGCTGTTTGTTGAAGGTAATTCCCTTTTTCTGTCTAGTAAATTAAGTCAGACTGATGGATCAAAATCTGACATTGACCTGATAATGTGTCACATCCAGGCATCTGTAGTCTGTACTTTTCCTACTTTTCATTAAAAATGTTGAAAATTGACCACATTTCTGCAACATCTTCTGTGTTTGTTTCTGTCAGCTCCTGTGTCTTCTGTCCAGCTGGTCTCTGAGTGTTCGTCTCAGGGACAGATGAATGTGTCCTGCTCCTCAGAGGAAGGGGACAGTCCTCAGTACAGCTGGACTCTGGATGGACACACACTGACAGACTCTGAGCTCCTCTCTGGGAATAATGAGACTAACATCATTGTTCTGAGACAAAACATCTCAGGACGTCTGACCTGCTCAGTCAGGAATCATGTCAGTGTTGTCTCTAAAGAACAGATCATACCTGTCTGTGCAGGTAAGACAGTACAGCTTTTTTAGGCTAAAAGCTCAAGAAAATAATGATTTTACATAAAGTATAGACATTGTTTGTTTGATAGTGTAATTAGACTTTATGCAATCCTAATATTTGTTTTTCACAAATAATAGTACACCCAAGTGTGAGATCACAACATTATGACACAGACTTACTGAATAATCAGACTGGATTTATAAAGTCATGTCAGCTGAATTTTGTTGTGATGTTGCTAAAATAAATTCTGGTACTTTTCCCTCCTGACTGAACAGGACCTCGTCTGCTCATCTGTAGTTTGCTGTTTGTTGTGGCCATTTTTTCATGTGGTGGGATCGGACTTTATTACAAATGGAAGGAGAGAAAATACAGGAAAGAGTCTTCTGCACCACAGAGAAAAGAGCATCCGGAAGACTTTTCAGTGATTGAACTGAGGAGTTTGTCTGATGATTAAATATATTCTTACATGTTAAATGTCTTCAGCTGCAGTGTTGGCTCTTCATCAGCTCAGCTTTCATGCAAGAATCGAGAAAAGTGAAAACATACCTTTGTATAGGTTTTAGTTCTGATTTATAACCACAGTAGATTGTACATATACAATTGTATAACATATTCACTAATGTTGCAAACAAATATGTAGTTTATGTTTTTTGCGTCTTTTTGAAGAAATGTGTATGTTTCAGTCATCACTGTTGGCAAAACTTTTAGTTTATTAAACATTTTAAGCTTCTTACTCTAATTGGCAAATTTTTCAATAAAAAAGTGTAACTTCTCTCAGTTTATCTTGAAATAAAACATTTTCAATCACAGACTGGAAATATAATACCTTACAGAAAAATTTATCATGATCATTTATCACTGATAACATGAACACATTATAAATGTGCAAAATACGTGTTTCACATAAGTCACATGTTTCACATGTGGACTGAAGTTCAGGTGTTTTTTCTGTAAGGGAGGACTGATATTTTAGTTGGAGGGAGGTTTCCCCCTGCTGGTTATAAGAAACTTATAGTTTATGTTTTCATTTTAGATCAACATGAAACTTTTCCTGTAGCCTTCAAACGAAGCAAAAGTCCCAAACAGAGATGTTTTTTCAGTCCCCCTCACCTCTCAGGTGTTATAATTGTGTTGTTTTATCATAACTGGAGGGCTGATTCATTTTAAGAGCAGTATGACCTTTATGTACGATACATGATAAACCTATTACAGCTGATAAGGACATCTCTTTTTTCCACAACACTGAACACCTGTCCCAAAAAAAATAAATAATATTTTAAATGAAATATTCATGATTCAGATTAACAAATATTAGATGAATGAGTGATGCTCCATTAGTTTTTCCTTTTAATTGTAAAATACGTCTGTTTATCTCCCATGTTTATTGTATATTTTGCTTCTTCACACAGTTTCAAAACAGGTATATTCAGTTAATTTGAATTTTAAATGTTCCTTATAAATGTGAGAGAGTGGGTGAAGTTTTTTTAAAATGTGGCACTGAGGAAAAACATTTCTGCAAAATTTATACCGGACAGTGAAGCTTTCATAAACACTGAAAACTAAATAAATTAAAGCAGGAACTGTAGTTTAGATGATTTCATGTGTTATACGTTTTTTCTAGATTTAGCTGAGTAAAGAACGACACAATGCTATTCAAGTGGAAAACTAAATAAATTAAAGCAGAGTGAATTAGGGCAGGAACTGCAGTCTAGATGATTTTATGTGTTATGTGAATAAAAACATCTGTTAGTAGTCAGTATTAACTCTGTTCGGTGAGACATGAGGACTAAATTTGAGCCGCAGCATCAGCAGGAGTGAGGTTTCCCTCTGCTGGTAAACAGGTGTTGGTGCTTCTCATGTGAAGGTTTTATGTTCAGAAGTTCATTGAAACACAAAGATTTCTAAGAAACTGATAAAGAAAAGAATTATCTCCTAAACCAAACAACGATGTACAAAACGTCTCACCACTTATTTCCCTCTAACTGGAAGCCAGAGAAAGAGGAGGATGGCACAATAAGAAATGCTTCTGAACTTGTAAACAGGAACTTGTAGCTCAGACCACTGTGGGAAAGCATGGTGTGAACACATACATTTTTGCACCTTGTGACCAAGTTTCTGCGAGAACTGAAATATCTCCTGTATGTAATTTATTATCTGTCTACAGCATCATAAAACCATCACCCTTTGAGACTTTTAAATGCCTGTTTTTGTCATAATATATACATTTATATTATTGAAGGAGAATGTGAAGTTAATTTGATCGAGCAAAAGCTAAAAATAAGGTCTGAAGCTGTATAACAGTGTGTCATTATCTGTGACAGCTGATATTGTGTTTCCATTAAAAACAAAAAACAAATGGTGAGATGTAAACAGGCTCTGATCCCTGAGGGCAGGTGTGGTGCAGCTCCACCTAAAAATAAAAAATAATAATTTGCTCCAAAAAGTAGTTCATCCTAATAAGTAATGTAAAATACTCAGTCAGTTAGCTTGCAGTCTATTGTTTTGTTCTGTGTGTTTTATTTGAATTAAAGAGTTTTTTTGGTGAGTCATTCCCAGTTTTTTCTTATCTGCATGTTTGGGGCGGTACAGGTCATTGTCCGCATTGATCAGTAGATTTATCAGATCTGCCTGTCTGCAATGATCAGCACTGCAGGCAGCTCCAACAGAGTCTCACTGGAGTGGAACTGGAATGGAGGCTGTGGAGTTCCAAGCTTTAAACTGCATGAGATGCTTCCCTGTGTAAACTGGATTGACATGCAGATTAAAGTAACTCCCCTCCCACCTGAGGGTAATTAGGGTCTTTGTTAGCTTGGCTCACAAGACACTTGTTTTAATCACCTGCATGAAGGTGTGAATTAGAGTGAAAATGACTGGGTGTTGGGCTTCATGGTCCATTAAGTTTTGAAAAGCTGAAATCTGAAACCTTTGAGTCAAATGGACCCGAAGTTACAAGAGCATCTCTTCTTCTCTTTAGTTACGAAGACTTCAGGAAGGTTAAAGTTGTTTTTTTCCTGATTTCATGTGAGCAGCACTCCTACAGTTTTATAGTTTTAAGAATTATTCAACAGAAGTTTTATTTTTCCACACTATTATTTTTATTAATTTGGATTTTTATTGTAGAAGTATTACGTATATTGAAATTAGAAATCCAATCCAGAAAACTGTGTACCCGTCTGTCTGTTTTATCTTATGCAGTAAAAATGTAAAGTACTTCAGTTTTGGGTGGGGGGTGAATGTGGGTGAGAAAGGCCTCCGTTTCTCTAATTTAATTATTCGACTGAACTATTTTTACAAGACACAAGCTTGACATGCGAGAGGGAAAGAAAAAAGCATCAACTTTGTGCTCAAAAAAAACCCTTGGGGTTAAACCTTGGTGTAAAGAGGGAAAGGTGTTCAGCACTGTGGTTTGTCTGAACTGTCTGTTTGCATGTTTGAATTTAACAGTTTATGTAAAGAAAAAATATGTATATATATGTTTTTAAAAAAAATCACAATCTGTATAATACACATCCCCTATCTTTTGATATCAAAACCAGCTTCAATGCAAATAAAGAATATTTTCCCCTCTTTGTCTGAAAGCATCACTTACCCAGGTTTTCTTGTCGTCGGCTGAATCAGGAAGTAAGACTGATACCACTTCCTTTCCTCCTCTCAGCGTAGAAACATGTGAATACAACAGTTGTTTCCTTGTTAAGACTCTCACACTTTCTCCTGATCTGATCTCTAACAGGACAAACTGCAGCTGCTCATAATAAAAAAAACAGAAGTTTAATTTTGGGAAGAAATTAGAAAAAGTCTGAGTCGAGTCTGAGCAGAGATGGAAACTGTGGGTGGACTGCTGCTGGTGTTGATCGGAGTCTCTCACGGTGAGATTTTCAAACATTTTCATGATTTTCAACTGTTTTCATTTGGCACTTTCCTAAATGTTGAATATGTGAATTAATATTGTGTTATGTAGGAATAGTTTCAAGTATACTTTATAAATAAAATTTGACACTGTTAGTCAAAAAACATCTATTTTCTTGAAAACCCTGATATTCTGTAGTTTTTTCCCTTTCTTGTCAACATTTTTAAAATAAATGTGTTATATTTTCATTGTCCGGGTATAGTAAAAGTTAAAATATCTACATCCATGTCAAATTTACATCAGTTTTTAATAAATATACCTTTAAAATAAAAAATGTCAGACATGATTGTTAAATCAAATTACACGTCATCAAGGAAAACATGAATGAGAATAATAGGTCAAAATTAAAAACATCTTTATTGTTCTGATTTTAAATGTCTGCATATTTTTTGAAAATTGTCTCATGATACACAGGACGTATACTACAGAGTGACTTAAAAGGAAAGTATTTTGCCATCATCAAACATCACACTTTAGGAATTTTTACAAAAAGGTTGGATTCCATAAAAAGTATTTTACCTAAATAACATGATTTAGGTATTTAAGTATTAGCATTAGGTATTATTAAGCATTAGGATAACTGACTGAATTTTCTAAATACACTTTTTTTTTTTACATTACTGCTGAACAGGGTTTTTGTTTGAAGTTTCTTATTTGTTTAAGTAGGGTGACCATATAACAAAATGGTAAAATCTTGAAATTGAATCTGCTGGGTAATCATTCGTTTTCTTTTTATTGCTATTGCATAAAGAGCAATGAAATATTTGTTGTGCTGTTCCTAAGAAAACAAACAAGAGATAGATAAAACACACAACTTACACTACAAAAGAGTGTCAGAATACACACATTTACACCTACACACTGCCTACATGAAAACTTTCATGTAGAGGAAATGCAAATGAGTATGTTTGTGCTCCGGCATATAGATTGCACAATTTTCCAAACAGTCCAGTCGTAGAATAAGCTACTGAAAAAAGTTGCAGAAATGTTCCATTTTTGCACACTTAAAGCTGTTGTGCAGTTGTCTTATTATTGCACATGATGCCTCGTTTGCTGTTATTAATTTTTTTATTATTTTTACAGGAGTGGATTTTTCCTGTGATGGCAGACAGGATGGAGCTCAGTGTTATGGAGCTTTGGGAGGAGCTGTGATCATCCAGCTGATGGATGACGCCTTAACAATACCCAGATTCATCTGGAAAAAGAACAACACGATACTATTCCGGTGGAAATACAATAAGATTGTATTTAATAACATAGGGAACAGATCTCTTTTTAATGACAACAGTGGCACAGCAAGGACTAATAACCTGAACAAGGGTGACTCTGGTGAATATGAACTTGAGATTTACAATTCAAATGGAAAGCAAACAGGAAAGAGGACTTTACAGTTGTCTGTTCAAAGTAAGTAACTTTTTTCTGTTTTGAATTAAGTCATATAAATCTAAATCTAACATGCAGCGGATCACCACATTGGTCAAATGTATTATGTCAACTCTGAATTGTTACCTTATTGTGGTGGGAGGGGGGCTAAATAGATCAAGGACCCTAGAGGCAAATTTGTCTCTGGTAGAGTCTCCCATGATAAAAAGGAGCTGGGCGAGCTGCCAAACAAAGCATGATAAAATAACCTTTATAATGACTTAGATCAAGAGAACTTGAGATAGCGTATCTCTGTCTGTCTGTCTGTCCCTTACAGTCCCTGTACTGGACTGGTGAATTGTAGACTGGGTGACAGTCTGGGGTTGAGGTCTTGGTGGTCCAGTTCCTGCTTGGTGAAAGTGACTTTGGGGCATCACTTAATTGGTGGAGAAACAGCCTGAGATTATCTGGAGGTTGTGAGATACGGACTGGATACAATCAAAGTCACCTCAGCTCACAGCATGGTCTCTGGTACCAGTCTGTCTGCGTGAGAGGCAGCGAGGGGTAGACTTATTCATAGCTCTTCAATAACTAAATGTTCAGATTTTCCTTGTGGATGTTCGGGTTCAGGACAGGAAAAGTGTTTGGACTGATGTTTGTGCATATGTGCATGGCAATAGTTTAGAGTACCAAACCTTTTTAAGGTCCTTGGTTTTGGGGTGAAATGCTGGAAAATGCTCCATCTGGTAATTGTCTTAATGGGGGGCTTCAGTGAGTTCATGTAGGGAACTAGAAGCACTCAGAAAGCGCAAACGTCCACCAAGGCCACAGTGATTAAAAAATAGTGCACTCCAGATCATAATCTGGATCACCGCCAAGATTTAATCAAAACACTAGATTAACTGTGGTGTTGACCTTTGATCTGATGACCTTGAAATCAGTGGCGATAACCCTTGACCTAAGAGGTTTTCAGCTGTGGAGTTTAACATTCCTGTTATACAGCTGCAGAGTTAGAGCATGGGCTGATCTGTGACCTTTACCTTAGACTGGATCACCACCAAAATTGAATCACTTGTTTCTTGTACCCCATGTTTGATGTTTCCTGACAACTTCATGAAAATACGTTCATAACTTTTTCAGTAATCTAGCACACAGACAGACAGACAGGCACTACTGAAAACATAACCTCCTTGGCTTAGGTAATGACCTGGGAGGCCTGATTGGAAAGTACGGCCTGCCTGATCTGAACCAGCAATGGTGTTTTATGAAAATCAAGCATAGGGGTGTTTATTAGTGTATGTGACAGTAGGACACTCTGGGTTGCAGGTTGATTATCAATTTTGTAATTGTATCATCAGGTCTGCAATCATAAACAGTATCTTGGACACTTAGATAAGAAAAGAGCTGGGCTGTCAACTCATCATCTCACAATCATGGCCCTCCCCTCCCCCAGTTAAGCGAGAGGATGTGGCCAAGTACAGGAAGTCTGAGTACCTCTGTTAAAGATATTGTCCCCTGGCCCAGTTTTCAGACAAGCGGCAGAAGATTGATATATAAATCATATGTCACATGTACAACTTTACCTATCCTAAATACTTCATTCATAAATAAAATGTGATATGTCCTTTCTCATTGGTTCTTGTTTCTCTCAGCTCCTGTGTCTTCTGTCCAGCTGGTCCCTCAGTGTTTGTCTCAGGGACAGATGAAAGTGTCCTGCTCCTCTGAGGAAGGGGACAGTCCTCAGTACAGCTGGACTCTGGATGGACACACACTGACAGACTCTGAGCTCCTCTCTGGGAATAATGAGACTAACATCATTGTTCTGAGACAAAACATCTCAGGACGTCTGTCCTGCTCAGTCAGGAATCATGTCAGTAATGAGTCCAAAGACACTCAGATATCTACCTGTGGTGAGTGAGAACGTGATGAAAAGTACTATAGGTCTTTTGGGGGCTAATGGTTATAATGACCTTTTTTTCCCCCCCTTCATAGGCTTCATATTGATTAACTGCACGTCTAATGGGACATACATTTTGAAGTGGGTGTTTAAAGAAAATAACACCCTGTGTGTTGAACCAACAGTCTCTGCTGTGGGTAAGGAGACTGCATTAAACGAACTCCCCCATCAAACTGGTACTTAATTCAACTTAATCTGAAGCAGTGGTTTTGATAATATCATTTTTTCCTTCTTTCTTTGAGTGCCTTCATGAACACACATACAGTGTTCTGAGTTAAATATCTGTCTTTTTTCTGTTTTGTTGTGAAACAGAGCAGTGGTCAGTAATGGCTGGTGTTCCCTCAGCGCTCGTATTGTTCGTTATTGTTTTATTTGCAATCGCCTGTGGCAGGAGGAAACAAACATATAGAGGTAAAAAGGTTTTCTCTTGATTTACAGATTTTACAGCATGTTTTACAGCATGCCTAGTTCATGGCTTTCTTTTTTACTGTTCTGCAGTGCGAGAAAATGACCATGAGCCGATCTACGCTGACATCGGGATCGTGCAGCAGCAAGAGAGACAAGAGGAGCAAAGCGTGAAGGAAGAGGAGCCGGACGTGGAGGTGGAGTACAGACAAGTCAAGGTTTCAAAGCCACCTTGCCAGTCCATATCAGCGGTGGAGGATCTGTACGCAAAAATCTGTAAAGACAGGTGATTTGAAGTGTTCAGTAAGCCTACTTTTACAAAAAACTGCACATTTGGTGTAGAGGAGAGAAATCAAAGATCTTTAACCTGCTTTAATGTGATCATCAGGACTCATATTGACTGTTTTCCTCTGTGCATTTGCACACTTCGTATCTAGACTCAAGGACTGGGATCCTCGTTTCAGGATGATGTAAAAGTGTTAATATTCAAAGTGTAACATCTTTTCATGTATGCATTTTGTCAAAAGAGTTTCCTCTGTTTAAAAGCAGATTTATGTACATATATTATTTACAAATTCCAGATTTACTGTTAAGCACAAATAAATAAAATATACCGTATGTATGCATTATAAAAATGACTTCATTTTGTTGTGGCTACTTATCAACCAAATTCACCTGTATTAAACATAGAAAGTGAAAACTTTTAAAACTATTGCCACAAACTAATGCCACACAGCTGAAAGATTAATGTATGTATGTATAGGTTTGCATTCAACTGAAATAAAAGTGATTTCATTCAGCATGTTGGGACAAAGTTCTTAAGACTGACAGTACACTCATAGATCTGTTTATTAAATAACTTTGAGCTGATTTTATGTTACAGGTCATCTGTCCATCATAAATAAACTTCTGACATTTTGAAAAGTTTACTTTAAGCACAGGTTTTCATGATGTAAGGCCTCCTTTTTTCCATTTAAGGGCCTGAATGTTGACTTCCTCATCCTGTAACACCAAAGGTATCATATTTGAAACACCTGATCAATGAAGAAAAACAATATGTTCCCTTTCATTTAGTTTGATTTATTCATGAAAATATTGTAGTGATTCTGTAGATTTAAGTATACTTCAAGGCTTTTTATTGTGCTGCGGACTCACAAATAGAAGTTTAGATGTTTGCAGAAGCATATCAAAATGAAGAACTGGAGAAAAATTGCAAAGTAAAATAAAACTACAGAATCTCTAGATTGTCTTCAGTTTCATATTTTCTCAATTTGGCTATAAAAATGTAAAAATGAACAAAATATTACACAACTAAAGAGCAGTTTTAAAGCAGTTACCTGCTAAATTTAAAGCTAACTTGGTTTTTCACACTTCCTTCTCTTTAAAGTACAATCTGCAAATGAGTCAGACGTGTGAACAAAAACTCACAGATAGACATTTCTGTCTTTCCTGTGGGCACTTTTCAGACAGCTGCTGTTCTCTTTACATTAAAAATGCTCTAATATGCACGAAAATGAAAACTGGGTTTGCATGTGGGTGCATCACCCTGAATGACTTTTCTGTCATTAAAAATATGTTTATGATGGAACATCTGAACGGTGCTTTTTATTTTGTAGGGTAGGTTTAAGTTTGTTTCTGACAGCATGTGTGTTACCACCCACAAACCCCACCACACGTCACTGCTTTGTGGTTTCCACTTCAGCAGCTAAATGTGAGAACAAAAATACAAAGATCAGAGGTGACGATAAAGCCTACGAACACTTGGGTGTTTATTTTGAAAGTAGCATTAATGCTTGAGAATTTAAGTGAGTCACAAGTTTTAAATAAGCAGAAAAAGATGTTTTGAAAACAACAGAGAAATTATTTGAAGAAAAGTCTACCAAACTTGTACAAACCAGTAGTTATTTCATAATTGGAAAAATTATTATGTCTGCACTTAAAATAAACCGTATGCACCGGAGTACTCGTTGGTTAAATTATGAGCTAAAACTACTATTAGTAGTTGTGAAAATAAACGGAGGATTCATGAAAAAAAACTATATTTGGCTGTCAGCACAGGATTCACATTTACAAGATGCCAAAGACTCATCCTTATCAAACTAGACAGATGCAAGACTCAAATGTTTTATTGTTTCATCATCTGTCAAATAAATCATCATATGTATTTATGAGTGCTTCTACAAATAAAACCACATATTTCATTTTTATCAGTGTACTGAGGGGTTAAAGTGAGTTGCAGCTAACTTCTCAGGTTGCCAGTTCATCACAGAAAGAAGACCACAGATACACACAAGACAGACAACTAAGGTAAATTCAGAATAGTCATTTATCCCAACATGGATGTTTTTGGACAGTTGGATAAACCCGGAATATCTGGGGGAAATAAATCAATGCATGCATGAAAAGAAAATGAAAATTCTTCCAGAAAGGCCTCAGCCGAGTTGAAATGTGCAGCCTTTTAGCTGTGAGGCCACAATGCTAACCACTGCAGTGCAGGCCTGCAGCCTGGGTAAGGTCACAGGTCTATGATATGCACAGTGGTGCAGTCTACATTTTACTCACTTTTAATCAGACCAGAAATATAAAAACCATGTGTCACAGTTACTATAGCTGTAGAAGGACCCAAATGACAGGTTTGGGAGCAATGCAAGACTTTTGTTTTCTAACTAAACAATGACAACAAGAAAAAAGTGACATGATACGAAGGAGGATCACCAGAGGATCTGACGAGGAAAAAATGAATATATGAGGGAGGGAGTTGAATCTCAAATTGAAGGAGACATGGGATGATGAGATGGGAAAGCAGACTGCAAAAGAAGCAAAATAAAAATGGAGTGAGGTTTATAAAACAGGAAACAAAACCAAGAATTAGCCAACTGAAAAGTAAAACTCAAAGAACAAACCCACAGATTGTTTCCTCTCCCCCCACACCCCCACACCCCCCCACACCGAGTCAGCTTTGACCCCATTGTTAAAGAAAACTTGATATAACAGAGCAGACTGGCTGGGACCCCTCCTTGAAACAAACTTCATAGAGTAGAGGCAGGTCAGTCTGAACCCCCTGGTTGACTGAACCTTGTCCTGATGGAGGCGGGTTGGCCTGAACTTTCTCAGAGACATGAAACTACAGGTGCTGGTCATAAAATTAGAATATCATGAAAAAGTAGATTGATTTCAGTAATTCCATTTAAAAAGTGAAACTTGTATATTATATTCATACATTACATACAAACTCATATATTTCAAATGTTTATTTCGTTTAAT
>NC_051438.1:16394574-16404543 GCF_001649575.2 Kryptolebias marmoratus | reverse complement strand
GGTACCAGGTGCCATCAATTTTGAACCTTTTCACAAGATTCTAATTTTCTGATATGATGAATTTGAGATTTTCATTTGTTGTCATTTGTAATCATCAAAATTAAACGAAATAAACATTTGAAATATATGAGTTTGTATGTAATGTATGAATGTAATATACAAGTTTCACTTTTTAAATGGAATTACTGAAATTAATCTACTTTTTCATGATATTCTAATTTTATGACCAGCACCTGTACATGTGAAAGTAAAACCCACGCATGAGCCGTGGCAGGGATGAGTCCTGAGCAGGGACTGTGGTGGAGGCAAAAACAACAATGCTGAAGCTGAGGCCGGGCTGGCAGCGTGACAAGGTGCTGGGTTCAGTTTGAAGCAGCAGAATTGGGGTAGTGCTGGACCAAAGCTGAGGCTGAGTCGTGAAACAGGAACTGAGCGGTGGCTGATATTTTCTTTAGCAAAATGTAGCTTTGGAATATTTCCAGTATCAAAGAATACACATTAAATGTTTATATGATCATTAAATTTACAATCTAGGGCACAGCCAACAGTTTTTAGACAATATATTTTACAAATAAATTATGCAGCTTATACCAGGACAAATATGTGTCCAACAGTGATTCAAATAAAGGTTTGAAACTACGAAATGGCCCCTTGTTTCTCTGATCTAGTGTATGAATTAATTTCTGGTCTCAATATTTTTATCTATGTGTTTGAGTAGTTTGTTCCTCTGCCGTGTTGTGTCTTGAGCTATTCTTGTAATTTCAGTCACAGCCTCTTGATGTCCTCAGTTGTCCATTTTGTTCACATATTGTTTGCTTTATACATTTCTAATGAGCTCATCTGTTCCCCAAACAGTTACTCATCTTTGTATATACTCATGTTTTACAGTCTGTTGCACAGTTTGCTGCCATGGAAAGCAGGCAGTCATAGAACTGCCTGTGACTTCAAACGTTAGCATGTAAAGATGCAGGCAATATGCAGTCCTTCAGAGAATGAACTGCATCCTGTTGGACTTTACTCCATATTTGTGTCTTTAAGAAATAAGGAATGTTTTTTTTCTCTCTTCAGGTTGGAGCAAAATGATTTATACTGCAGATGCAATAAAAGTTGCTTTGCTTTTCAGACAGCAATCAACCCATTTCCATTTTTAGTTTCTGGAGCGGACCCTCTGTGGGCTTTCTTTTGTCTTTAATTAGCCTCTTCACTTTGTTTTGTTCACTTCTGTTTTTACCTCCTCAAAACACACTCACACACACCCACAGCTTTTTCTCACAGTCAGATGAGTTCCCATTTCTCAGTTTCTGATAAATGTTTGCGCTGTCAAAGTTTTATCAGCTGCTGATCATCAAACATAAAGAAATGTGGAAGCTGTGGTTGGACTCTTGTTGCTGCTGCTACAAGTTTCTCACGGTGAACTCTTTTAACTTTTTCCACACATAATATTGTCAGTGTTTAATTTAATAAATCTAAAAAGTTTTTGTAGTACTGATTTTGAAAAATAAAACTCAAATATAACTTGACATCGTCCTCAGTTCTGTTAAGCAGCTGAAAACTTGCTGTTGGTTTGGGTTTCAGTCTTAAAAGCAGCAAAACCACAAAAGCTGGTAACTTCTCTTTATTTTATTCTGCTTTAGTTTTTGTCCCTCCTTTTGTCAAACAGTTTCATTAAGAAAATTCACAAGCCTCTTAAAATGATTCATGCAATTAAAATGATCTGTATGGTAGGCCTTTAAATGCAAAATGAATGCTTGTTACCCTCCAACACTGACTTGATGTAATCCAGCTGCAGGAGATGGAAGTTTACCTTAAAACTGTCACATTCTGATGAGGAGACAAGCTACTCCTGACTGCATCCAACAATTTATAATTGGGTTCACAGGGGTGAAACAAAGTTCAGGGAAACAATAATTCACCTTGTAGTAATGTTGGTGCTTAAAATGAGCTGTGAGGGATCTCCCCTCCAGACAACTCTATACTCCTTTACTTAATTTGTCTCTTTGCTGCAAATACAAGAATATAACTAAATCCATTGACTTTATCAAAATTATTTAAGGTTTTATTTTCATTTCTAAAATGTCTTTAACAAATCTGTCCTTTGAGGGGAGAAAATGCAGAAAGGTCAGTCTTTGTGTTGTTGTATTTGTGCTGGTTGTTGTGAAAAAGAGGAATGTGAGTAGTTAAATGAATATGCAAAGTATGTGTTTAACAAAGACCCCAAAAGTGTGAAATATCTTAAAAAGTGAGAGAAAAAAAGGATTTAATGAGAGATTGATATCACCTGAGTGTGCAAAATTAGTAAAAAATGTTGAAAAGCAGGAAAGAAAAATGGTAAATATGACCCAAAAATGACTGAGAGAAAGGATCTACAATATGTTAAACTTTGACTAACACAGGCAAATAAAACAAAAACAAGACAAAATATTAAACAAATAAATAAACAAATAAATAGCTTAGCAACACCTCTAAATGAGTTGTTGCCTCTAGAAGACAAAGAGAGTTGTGTTTGTAGATGAGGAAGTCAGAGACAGAGGCAGAAGAGGAAGAGGACGTGGTCGTGGAAGCATGCAAGCACAAAATGATGTTATATGTGTGAAAAAAAGGACATTTGACACGCATCTGTAGACAGAAGAAGAACAAGAGTCAACTTGAGCAACAAGTTAAAAGTGAGGACTGAAAAAGAGAAGAGTAAAGAAAGGTCGACAACTAAAAGCTGAACATTTATGTTTCTCCTGAAAATAAACCAATCCTTCCTAAGAATCTGCAGAAATGCTGCTACTTTGAGCCATGGTTTGAGTCACGTCTCAACAGGAGGGATGATAGCTATTATTAACAAAGTCTTCACAACCTGTGGGTTTAAAAATTACTCTAAAAGGTTCTGTTTAACACATCAAACTTATGCTACATAATCTGCAAAGCAATTAAAGATCAAAAGGAAGACAGTTTCCAAAACCAGAGTATCCTTTTCAACATATTTATATCGATTTCACTGAGTTAAACAAATGTGAAGGAAAGAAATACACTTTGGTAATAATAGACATGTTAAAAAAATAGATGGATGTTTTTCCAACAGCAAAACCTCCTTCAGCCCTCAAAAAAGAGAGAGATGAAGCGTGATAGAGTAGGCCACAGAAGGGTTAACAGTAGTATAATATAAAGAAACAACCCTTTTAATGACCTCTGACCTACTGTCATCTTGTACAATGCTAATACTAGATGATTATACTTTTAAATACATAAGAGTTGAGTTAACATAGAAAAAAACTAATTATTGCAGATAACTAATAATTCAGGATGGACGATCAGGACCTGTTCAGACTTTTGGGTTCAGATAAAAAACTACAGTGATTGGAGAAATAAAGTTCACTTTGTGCAGTTAAACAGGTCACTAATATGTCTTAATGAGCTTACCTGCATAAATAAAGGTGAAAAAAGAGAGTTCAGAATTATGTTGATATCCTTGCAGGAAAAAAAGTATCTGAATTGACAAGAATGTGAAGATTTTTAAAGAGGTTTTCATAAACCACAATGAGAGTTTTGAGATTAGGTTTTTTTAAGATGGCAGTGTTACGTCCCCCCAGGGACTCAACATATTTAGGGAAACGAGACAAACAAAAATGAGGGTTCAACAGGATTTTATTTGTAATTTTTCTTCCTCCTGGGTCTTTTCGTCTCCTGTGGAGAAGACAAGAGTTAAAAAAAAACAACCCTCAAATCCCGTGCCCTAAAAAAATAAAAAAAAAACAAAAGTAGCAACGAAAAGGTGGACCTGGTGAGCCGGTCAAAAAAGAAACAAAAACGGTACCGCAGAGGGCCAACCCTATACAGGGCCGTCGAAGCCTCGGCGGATACCGGACTAAGAAAAAAGAAAGAAACCTACTTCAAAGAAGGAATCGAAAACAGGACAACCGGTCACACCAGGCCAAAATCGAAAAAAGGACAAGGTTAACAAAAAATTCCCTAAACGGCTGGGGCCAGACCCGCCAGCCTCATTCCGGGCTCTGAGACAAACAAAAGAGCGAGAGGGAAAGCGGCGACGTCCCGATGCCATCAGCCCACCTGTATCTATAGGCGGGCCAACAGCGCCCCTAATTAACATAACTAAATAACGCAAAACAAAACATTACGCAAGCCCTAACGTATTAACAAAAGATCACTAACGTCTCCATAAACATGAATAAATAAACATAAATCATATTGTGCCCAAGCACATAACAGGCAGCGATCTATTTAGGTCTCAGGTTCAGTTTGATTGTCCCATCATTTCAGTCTGAAAGAAACTATTTCTTCAAACTCAGGTTGTTCAAGAACTATCTACAACAGGTAAAATATTGTTCATAAACATTCCACAGAACCCCCCCTTCAAAAGGTCTGAACTATTCCTTTAATTTTATAACTTTATACACTCAAACAAGCTCTCTTTCACAAGAAATATATTAATGCTTTGAGGTGTGTCAGCAGAAGGTTTACTGTTGACTGAAGGCACACAGAGAAAAAAGGAAAGAGAAAAGAACACGGTCAAACCTTTTTTAGTATTAACACGTTGCATTCACTTCCTTTTTTACCTCTCCACATACAGCGGGTGTTCAGTTGTTCTTCTGAAGATGATCAGTATAACAGGACCCTGTTCTCTGTAGGATATATTTACTCCTTCTGATCTATTAAAGCTGAACAGTAAAGAGACATGGAGGCTGTAGCCAGACTGGTGTTGATGCTGTTAGGAGTCTGCAGGGGTGAGCTGTCTTCTTTTTCACACTTTATTCAGGCTTTATGGGCTCTTTTTCTTCTGTTTTATGACATTTTCTGCGAACTGCATCTGGGTTAAAATTTAGTCATTTAAAAACATTTAGATGTAAAACTTTCTTTCAGTTTTTGTATTTTTTCTTTTATGCATGTGAAAATGTTTGGTTGTTGGCTCTAAGCAGACTTGGAGCCAAAGACAACTTTAGTGGTTTATTTGCATGTCGTGGATTTGGGCTGGATGTGACGTCGAAGGAACTTGAGTTTTGTTCAAATAAGAGTTTTTGAGTCCTCCAGACAGACGCATCTGCAGGCATCTGGAGGCAAATGTTATAAGTTACACTGATGCAGGATTTTTTTTTAGAAAGGACTATAAATCAGCCAGTCCTAACTGTGATGACAGAGTCAGATGATCTGGTGATTTGTAGGAGTTGAACGAGGGTATTTGTAGAACAGGTGAGTAATTAAATGTAACAGGAGGTGAGCCACCAGGCAGCAGCTGTCCTCATGAAAATCTAAGTTTAATTTTACCAACAGTGGTGCAGATTATTATTCATGCATTCTTCTTCTTAAAGAAAATGCATTATTAGCTGGGCCTGGTATTTGGAGGAAGTTGTGTTCATTGCATGAATTTCTACATCAAGCATTTTCTAACCATACAGATTGTGTTTAAATATTTTAGGCAGGGCCAACTTCCTCACTGCATTTGTTTCATCGTTGCAGAAAATATGTTACATTTTCTGCACATAACCTACTGTTCCTGCAGGTGTTTCATCTGAGGTGGATGATCTTGAACCTTGATGTGTAAAATGAATCAAAAAACACACAGTATATTTTTACATATATCACTAAACAAAATATTTGGTACCACTTCCTGATAAAAGCTACATTATAAAGGATTTATAGTGTTTTACAAAGAGGTTATAAGTCTGCAAACATTTTTATAAAGCATTAACTATCAGTGATAAAAGTGTCATAAAACACTGTTCATACACTGAAGTAGGCTCACTATTTGGCAAGATCAAGTGCTGTACTTTTATTTCTTTATCATTTAGATTTTAATTATTAAACATTTGTCAGCAAGTTATCTGCGTGTGAGAATTAGGAGAAGTTGTAGATAAAGTTTGAATTTGCAAATAAAGCTATTTAGTTAAAAATAGTAAACCCTCGGAAATAAAGGGTGCAAATGAAAATACATTGAAATAATCTAGATATATACAGTCATTACCAAATATTAAACATCTGCAAGTATATACAGTACATATTCCTGTATAATGTGTCTCATAATCAGTAACCTTTCATAGGATTGGGTTGTAAGTAAACATTATAAATACTAATTTAAAAGAGGCACACCTGATGTTATCAACATAAAAAATATTAATCAGAGTTTTAAATGTTACCTTGATGAACAACCACTGAAGTTCAACAAAATTTAACACAAACGTCTTTGTCATGTCTTTGGCTGCAGATTTAGCCCACATGCCGAGGACACACCCAGGAGACCAAGTAGATGAAACAGAAAATGTTTATTTAATCAGTGCAGGTAGAAAAGCAGGCAAACTGGCTTCTCTGGAATCGGGTTGTCCACTGAGAGGGAGAAAGAGTCCGCATTAATTTATAGTTAGAGATGATGTGATAGAACTTGAAGAGCAACAGCTGACAGAGTAATGAGGTTGTTTGCCTAGGAGAGGTGATGGGGTCTGGAATGAATGTCCTGTAGGTCCGTAGAGGCGAGGTCTCCAGGTGGCGGTGGAGGGTGGGCAGGGTTCGGTATGGAGGTAGTGTTCCGGCGTGGTATCTCTTAGCGAGAGGTAAGTCCTTTCCAAGAACCTAACTTTGATCCGGAAACCAGCACAGTGCTCAAGGTCCAAGGGAGTAAACCTGGAACAAAGCATGAACACATGAACGAGGCATATATCATAAACTCCGGTCATATCCAAGAACGCGGCACGAACAAGGCATAGATACTAAATCCTGGTCAGGTAGGTAACACACTTACCACACGTTAACACTCTGACATGAAGTGCTGGCAGACGGCTCCCTTTAAACCTCCCTAATGAGCACCTGATGAGGAACACCTGCTGCAGCAACCACCTGGAAGAACTCACGCCATCTACTAGAGAAAACATGAAAGCAGCAGGCAAAAAACACACCAGAATATTCCAGAACCCCGACAGTCTTTAAGTTATGACTGAGAAAAAGGCACCTTGAAATGTTCTTTTGAGAACTTAATCTCACCAGAGAGACAAATGTTTTCATGTGTGATACAAACTTTTGTTACATATTGAGATCATTTTAAAATAAAAGTATCACAACATAAAAATCCTACCAGTTCAGTCCATGAACAGCTGCCTGCTTGCAATGTAATTATTTCAGTATTTTGCTTCATCTGATTTTTATTGTCATTTAATAAGTACAACGTGAACAATTGCAATCCTTATTTTTTTTAATGTAACACATTAATCAATGATAATGTCTCTGAGTTTCAGCAGCAGAAAGCTGATAATAAAGAAGATGAATGAAATTTAATGATGAACAGTGTTGTTCTTTGCAATTCAGGTTTTCTTGCTCTAATATTAGCAGGTTGTTTAAAAGAAACAAAACCTAAACAACCTCTCTGTGTACACTGACTTTAATGAGCCTGTTAGTTCAATCCTAAATGTTTCCAGTCACAGGTTTTAGTCAGGCTCAGATCTGCAAAAGATATTAGAAGCCAAATAAAGTGATTGCAGATATATTTATTTTAATCAATTTAACTTACAATGGCCTGCTATAAACTTTGACAACTCCAGTGTGTTGAGTCCACAGGACACATTATTGATTGTTCAAATTAAAATACACGTGCACATCAGTTCCAGTTTATGTTCAGGTGGCACAAATATAACTTCATAACATCTCCTGTCTGTTAGAACAGAAAAAAGATTCAAATGACTGAAATTATAAAGAAATAACATTCATAAAACAATCTGAATATAAAAAATTAAAATATTTGCTTTTTTTTACTATTATTTGTCTACTTGTTTATTTTTTCATGATGTCAGGTGAGGCTCTGCCTCTGTCAGAGGTAAACCTACCATCCTCCATATCACCCACATCATAAACCTGCTGCCTGTTTGAGAAGAAAAACTGGAGTGGAGTTTTTTTACAAATACAGAAAATATGCAGTTTATATTTGACTATTATTATTGACTTTTTATTCCAGTAGAAACTACTCATCAGAATGACCAATTTGCACATTAATAAAATATCAGTTTATGTTTTATTGATTTCCAGGTGTAGAAACTTCTTGTGATGGCAGACAGGATGGAGCTCAGTGTTATGGAGCTTTGAGAGGAGCTGTGGGCCTCCAGCTGACGGACGCCTCAGAGATACACATATTCCAGTGGACAAAGGATGGCACAACAATACTGAGAAAAAACCGTACAATAACTAATACGTTGGAGAACAGATCTCTCTTTATTCCCAGTAATGGAACATTTAGGATCAATAATCTGAGCAGGACTGACAGTGGTGAATATAAACTTGAAATATTTGACTCAAATGGAAAGAAAACAGGAATCAGAACTCTGCAGCTGTTTGTTGAAGGTAATTCCCTTTTTCTGTCTAGTAAATTAAGTCAGACTGATGGATCAAAATCTGACATTGACCTGATAATGTGTCACATCCAGGCATCTGTAGTCTGTACTTTTCCTACTTTTCATTAAAAATGTTGAAAATTGACCACATTTCTGCAACATCTTCTGTGTTTGTTTCTGTCAGCTCCTGTGTCTTCTGTCCAGCTGGTCTCTGAGTGTTCGTCTCAGGGACAGATGAATGTGTCCTGCTCCTCAGAGGAAGGGGACAGTCCTCAGTACAGCTGGACTCTGGATGGACACACACTGACAGACTCTGAGCTCCTCTCTGGGAATAATGAGACTAACATCATTGTTCTGAGACAAAACATCTCAGGACGTCTGACCTGCTCAGTCAGGAATCATGTCAGTGTTGTCTCTAAAGAACAGATCATACCTGTCTGTGCAGGTAAGACAGAACACCAGCAGAAATCTGCATGAAGTGTTTTTTCATCTGATTAATGTGTACTTTTTAAAAGTACTAATACTGATAATGTAATATTTGTTTTTAACAAATAATAGTACACCACAGTGTGACATCACTACATAATGACAGACTTACTGAATAATGAGACAGGAATTATAAAGTCATGTTGTGATGTTGTTAAAATACCTTCTGGTCCTTTTCCCTCCTGATTTAGGGCACAAATGACAGATGACATTTATGTCTTTTTTTTGTTTTTCCTTAGATAACACCCTGGGAGGTGAGCCATATCACCCACATCATAAACCTACTGCCTGTATGAAAAGAAAAGCTTGTGTGGATTTTGGACAAATACACTTACACAGCAAATATACAGTTTTTGTTTTATGACAAAGACAATGTCCTATTCTTTCTAATACAAACTACTGATCAGAATGACAACTTTGCACATTGATAAAATATCAATTAATGTTTTATTGATTTCCAGGTGTAGAAACTTCTTGTGATGGCAGACAGGATGGAGCTCAGTGTTATGGAGCTTTGAGAGGAGCTGTGGGCCTCCAGCTGACGGACGCCTCAGAGATACACATATTCCAGTGGACAAAGGATGGCACAACAATACTGAGAAAAAACCGTACAATAACTAATACGTTGGAGAACAGATCTCTCTTTATTCCCAGTAATGGAACATTTAGGATCAATAATCTGAGCAGGACTGACAGTGGTGAATATAAACTTGAAATATTTGACTCAAATGGAAAGAAAACAGGAATCAGAACTCTGCAGCTGTTTGTTGAAGGTAATTCCCTTTTTCTGTCTAGTAAATTAAGTCAGACTGATGGATCAAAATCTGACATTGACCTGATAATGTGTCACATCCAGGCATCTGTAGTCTGTACTTTTCCTACTTTTCATTAAAAATGTTGAAAATTGACCACATTTCTGCAACATCTTCTGTGTTTGTTTCTGTCAGCTCCTGTGTCTTCTGTCCAGCTGGTCTCTGAGTGTTCGTCTCAGGGACAGATGAATGTGTCCTGCTCCTCAGAGGAAGGGGACAGTCCTCAGTACAGCTGGACTCTGGATGGACACACACTGACAGACTCTGAGCTCCTCTCTGGGAATAATGAGACTAACATCATTGTTCTGAGACAAAACATCTCAGGACGTCTGACCTGCTCAGTCAGGAATCATGTCAGT
>NC_051438.1:16393531-16394279 GCF_001649575.2 Kryptolebias marmoratus | reverse complement strand
TTTTCCTACTTTTCATTAAAAATGTTGAAAATTGACCACATTTCTGCAACATCTTCTGTGTTTGTTTCTGTCAGCTCCTGTGTCTTCTGTCCAGCTGGTCTCTGAGTGTTCGTCTCAGGGACAGATGAATGTGTCCTGCTCCTCAGAGGAAGGGGACAGTCCTCAGTACAGCTGGACTCTGGATGGACACACACTGACAGACTCTGAGCTCCTCTCTGGGAATAATGAGACTAACATCATTGTTCTGAGACAAAACATCTCAGGACGTCTGACCTGCTCAGTCAGGAATCATGTCAGTAATTTGTCTAAAGACACTCAAATATCTACCTGTGGTGAGTGAAAACAGGATGAAACAAACAACTGGGTCTTTTTGAGGGTGATCATTATGATTATAAATTAATATTCTGTTTGCTGACAGGCTTCATATTCATTAACTGCACATCTAATGGGACACACATATCTGAGTGGGCGTTTAAAGAAAATAACACCCTGTGTGTCGAACCAGCAACTCTTACAAACAAAACAGTGGGTAAGCCAACAGTGTTAAAAACAAAAACAAAACAAAATTCCCTAATATTTACAAATTTTCAAATTAAACAGTGACTTCCATCAGTGATCAAACATGGCACATTTTTATGCAAAAACTCACTCTGCTGCAGTGGGTTCTTTAATGTAACTTTTCTCGTCTTTCTGTGTTTATAAGAACAGGCTTCTTGTTTCCTAATTCTTTGTTTCCTCTCTCAGTACT
>NC_051438.1:16374971-16393431 GCF_001649575.2 Kryptolebias marmoratus | reverse complement strand
AATGCTTAAAAGCATTCACACAATAAGAAAGAGAAACAGGAAAACAATGGTGTGAATGCTATTAAGCATTCACACCATTAAAAGTTCCAGTTAACAGGATGAGGTCAGCTGAAAGAAGCCACATTTTGATTGATGATTTAGAAATAAATTTCAGTTAGCATTAAATTAAGATGTATTAGTAATAAATACAATAAGGTTTTTACGAATTGTCATATGTCTCTTCAGTAATCATGTAAATTATATGTATACTAATATTAAAAAGTATGAATGTTTATATTTATAAGGTTAATGTATTGGAAAGTGCCAATTTTAGATTAAATGGATTAACATAAGAAACAGAAATTTCAGCTGAAATCTTTATACAGCAAACGTGTTCATTGATATAACTTCACAGTAAATCAGTTCATGTAATAAAAGCCTAATATTTTATTTTTAAAAAATCAAATTGTAGAGATGTGCATCCTTATTATAAACAGATAAGAGTGTATTAGCAAACTGTTTCACTTAAAATGAGCCAGAACCAAGAAATGGCTTAAAAATATCAACACTTGTATTTGTAATGTTAACAATTAAACTTTAGAGAATCTTTTAAATATTTTGAAAATAAAAAATACTACAATTGGTTTCGTTTTTAAGCTTGTACAAATTTGTTTACCACCTTGAATTGTCCTGAGTTAAATTTGTTACCCCAGGCTCAGTATTTATCTGCAATACTTTGTATAAACGGCTGCCCCACCCAAAATAAAAGACAGAATGATCAGAACTATTGATAAGTGCCAATCAGTTTTGTAGCGTGCAAAATCAGTTAATGTGATCAGCTTCAACATTTTAGGTGATTTGATGCTCTAGACTTATTTGGTTTATTTGAGCAGAATTCCTTTAATATCTGTCTTGTGCCCCTTCCTCTTTCCCTCCTTCAGTGAAGGAAGACGACCAGGAGCTGACCTACAGCGACATCAGATTTGTGAAGCAGCAGGGCAGACAGGTGGAGAAAAGTGCGGAGGTGGAGGTGGAGTACGGACAGCTCAAGGTTTCAAAAAGACCCTGTCAGCTCGATGCGGTGGCAGATGATTGTCTGTACTCAATGGTTCAAAAAGACAAGTGATGAACTTTTTTTTTACCAAAAACAACTTCTGATGTCATGTACAGAGAGGAGGTGAAGCAAAGATGATGTCTGAACGTCTTTTACCTCCTTTAATGTGATTTTTTTTATTGAAACTGCAAGTCAGCTCTGATACTTTACATGTATAAGTTATAACTTTTTATATAAAATATAGTCTGAAAGTCTGTGATCAATTGCAGGAGTTCTGTTTTTTTATTTTTTAAAGTCTTTCCAAATATATTTGTAGACTTTTTTTTACATATTGTATTAGTTCCACCTTTTTCTACTCTATTTTTAAAGGCATACATGCACATAGTTTGTTGCTTATAAGGTGAAAAAATACATTTATTTCTGTTAAGGCCATTATTTCACTAATGCCACAAACCTGAAGGAATCTGTTTTTTAGTTATGCATGAATTCAACTGAATTAAAATGAATTTATTCATCATTGTTGTTCAAAGTCATAGTATGTCCAAAGATATGCACAAAGTAACTTGAGCTAGAAGCATCACAGCTTGTGTGGCATTTGGAGCGGATGTTAGTAATTTAATTTTCACGTGGTTTCTGAGCAGGCAGCCCATCTTGAAACCTCAGACTGTTTTGAAATCTATGATTAGATTGTCTGGCTGCCCTGTGGCGTGTTGTGGTGCTCAGGCTTGCCTTGGCAGCACAAAACACAGCGGTAGCAGAGTTTATCACCCAGTTTTAAACTTCCTATACAGCTGATGTAGTTAGTGATCGATTTTGAACTTGCACATGAAAATGAGTATCAGTAGCACCTGCTAGGCATAAATAAATAATCATACACTTGATTATAATCCTTTAAATCTCCTGACTTTGTTCATGTGTACCTAAATGAACTGATGCAGTTTTAAAAGCAAAAGACGGTTTCATCAAACACAGATTTTATTTAGATTTTTCTTCTTTTAGTTCAGTATATATATTGTAAATATTTTGGAAAGCTTCTTTATGGCAATCTTTTATGCAACTGTCTTAAACCTTTGTATAGTATGTAACCATGTCTTAGTTAGGATTTGTCAGCTGGTAACTTAAAATAAATAAATAGATAAAAAAGCCATATTTGACCTTTTTTACCATCTGATTTGAACATGCAAACAGTGTCCTACAGGCCATGTGTCAAACAGAAAGTTTGATAACCTGCAGAAAGGTGCGTCTCTTGGGTACGGGATGTATGTCGCCCGCCGCCTTTCATGCCAGAGTTTCAAAGTAAGATCATCTAATGATGAGACGTGATGGAGTTTTAGCTGTTTTAATTAAACTTTGAAAATGTTTTGTGTAATCTCACAGTACTGTGAGATCTCACACAGTGTGTTAACGTGTGAATGACTCAGCTACAAATTTAGTTCACTTTCTGTAAAACTGTGTAAGTTATAGTTATAGCTTTGTCTTTATAAAGGTCAGTTAGCTGTCATATTCAGTTGAGTTGATTCCAAAAGTTACTTATTCAAATACATCCAATAATAACTGAGAGTTTTATTAAAACCCATCCAGTTCTTCATCAGATTTTTTTTTCTTTCTTTCCTGTCATGGCTGTTGGTACATGTGTTGTGTACTTCAGTGTACTCATTCTAAATGTATGGATTGTGACAGTTCTGTACAAATACATGTAAAGAACAATTACTGGCTGAAGTAGTTTTATTGAAACATTTCGTTTCCCTCAGTATTTGTTAAAATACGTGCTGTTCTTTAAAGACACAAAGCATGGGAGACAAGGAAACAGTATGATTAAACTGTTGCTCTTTTCTTTTTTTGTAGTAATGATTAATGACCATGTTGCATCCTCTTCCTTTTTTACCCATCTGTGTCTGCATGTGTGTAGTGTTTCTTCAGAAATAGGAAGCACCGTTCACTGTAGGATCTATTTTCTTGTTTTAACAGCTGCTGCTCACCAAAAACAGAAGCATAAAAAGACATGAAAGCTGTGGTTGGACTGTTAGCCCCTCTCTACTGCCAAACTGTTTCTTTAGTTTTATTTGACATTTTTCTGCAGTGGTATGAAACAAATAATGGTAGCAGTGGTGAAAAAGAACCCATGACGTGGAGCTTGCTTGTACAGATGTGTTTTGATTGTTGAGTATTTGAAGCAGGCCTCACATCAAAGCTAATAAAAGAGTATTGGTGTCATTAAGGCCTTTGTGCTGAAGGAGGTTTTTAAAAATGGCTGCAGTCCAGCTTCATTCTCAAAGGTTGTGGAAAGCACGGGGTCATCATCCAGTGTGAAGGGGGGCCTAATGATGGTCTGTATGTGTCTGATTCTTACATTGCATGAATTTTCTCAGGCATTAAAAATGTAAAAATAAAAATAAAATGTCAGTTTTGGCAAACCACCTTGTATTTTGTTCTGTTGCTCCTTTCTAACAGCTACCTCACATATTGATGTTAATAACATAAATTAATTTACTACAACTTCCAAAGAACAAGATATAATCATTAGATTAATTATCAATGATCACCCTTTTAAATGTGATAATTACTGAGAGGTCATGAAATTAGATAAAAATACTCAGAATTACAGCTTACAGAAAACAAAAATAAATGCATCATCATTTTAAAAAAAGCTTACAAGAACACAGGCAGCAAAATAAACTTTATACATTTACTGGCATTGTGAAATTAAAATGTGGTAGTGGAGCTGATAATATACGTCAGTTTTGTCTGTGGCTGACGTTTAGACTTTCAGTCTGTAAATAAAAAGAAAAAAATAGCCCACACCCATAGTCACACACACACACACACTAAGTGGAAAAGGAGTGGTGATATACTTTCATCCTGTGGTTTATGATGTGTTTTCTCACCTGAACACCAGCGAGTACCAAGGTAAGACTACAACCTGTCAGTTTTTACAATTAAATATTCTCCATTGTGATTCTTATAGTATTTGTTAATAATAAAGCATATTTTAAAATATTATTCTGAACAGTAATTGAGACAAGAAAGATTAACGTTTCTTTTACTGCACAGTCTATGTTTATATTAGTGTGTATATGTTGTGCACATATCTGTGTTTATTCTTCTAGTCTGCAGGAAACAAAGTGCCTCCTGTCTGTTGTCAACTTTCATGTCTTTATCTTACTTCTATTCAAATAATTATTAGCTTATATTCTAAACATCTTGGACATAATACAATTTTGGTTAGCTGACACTGTTTTCATGATTGTGTAGCTTATAACAAACAGGGACATACACACATTTGGCTGAACAGACAAATACTCAAACATAAAGACAGCACTTTGTTTTTGTCTCAAAGAGTTTATTGACTGATTTTAGCTAGATAGATAGATCCCTTCTGTCATGTTTTTATTTGTCCCTGTGTATTGTTTTCTTGCGTATGTTAGATGGGGAACAATCGGTGGTCCAGGCTGGAACTGATCCTTGTGGTCCTGTTTCTACTGATGACAGTGATAGCCGTCACTATGATCATTCTGTTTGTCACAGGAGAACCTGGTTTCACTAAAGATGGTAGGTGAATCACACAAAACACAGTAATTCATACGGTAGATCAGCAAGGAAAATAATTCCTGAAAAACACAGTAAAAAACATTCTTGGGGTCCATCAAAAAGGTATATAAGAGACTAATTATGTGACATTTAACAAACAGTAATTTAACTTTCTGATTGTGAAACAAATGCTACACGTAGCACAATCTGAAATCACCTTTTATTACCTTTTATTACCTCTTATTACCCTGAGAACATCTACACAATAAATCACTGTGGAAACAGTATAATGCTGTGGGGAAGCTTTTTATGGTCAGGGTCTTAAAACTGATCAGAGCTGAAGTAATGATTGATGGTACACAAAAGTACAAGAAGGGAGTTTTTTAAAATCACTTACTGTTAAATAAATTTGCCTTTTTTGTTTTCATGAATATGAATTAAACCACTTAACAGACATATTAGTTTACTTTTGGAAAAAGAGTTTCCACTTTGAAGTTTTGACTCAGTTTCTTTACTTTATCTATTTTATAGAAACTACTGATGTATTTGTTCCTCAGTGTCCCAGCATTCCTCTGGCTGAGAGGGTTGACTGTTTCCCAGATGCTGGTGCATCAAAGGTATGAGTTATTTTTACTCATAAAATAAATCAAAATAAAAAATTTTTTAAAGAGACTTATTATAAAAATAGCTCAAAAATAAGTAAAGCTCGATGACTAGTTCTTGAATTATTAGTTGTATACCATAAAATCTTAATGCTAACAAGAGCTTTATTAATAGTAGCAGTAATAACAAACACAGTATTATGAATTATATTAAAGGATCATGTTTTATTCTGGACAGCTGAAATGTGAGCAGCGGGGCTGTTGTTGGAGCCCTCTGGATGAGAGAAATGTTCCCTGGTGTTTCTTCCCAACCAACCATGGATACAGTCTGGAATCATTGGAGCATCCAAGCCCTTATGGTACATCTGAAGCTTTTCTTTCTCTATTTTGCTTTCATGCTGATATGCTCACTAATTAATAAGTTTTGTAATTAGTTCATTCACTCAGCCTGACACCCCCCCCCCCTTCTCTCCCTTCCTCCCCACTCCTCATAGATGGGAACAGGAAACATGACTTACTTTGCAGCATGAAGGTTTCCCCATTTTTTGCTTGCGGTTTAATGGGAGGTTTTTGATTATATTAATAAAAGATAATCAGAAACTTTAAACATTATTTTGTCTCAGACAACAGACTATAACCAATGGATAAAAATGAAAAGAAGTCCTACAAAAAGTTCATTTGTAAAAAAGGAAGAAATCTGAAACATAAACTAAGTTTAAAACTTAGCTTTGACCCATTCCTACTTCACACTCGCTAAAAAATAAAGTGTAGAAAACAAAAGTGTGAAAGAAGTAAATAAAATCAACAACACAATAAAAAGAAGCAACAAAGAATTGCAAGAAAAATATGAAAATGAAAAAGAACAGGCATGGAAAGAAACAGACCCAAGTTAAATGTCTTGGTAAGGGTCACCTCCAAAGGCCTGATTTTCATGTTGAAATAAATCATATCTTGACATGAAAACACTCCTTTCCCACACAACAGTTTAAGAGGAATATTTCCTCTCCTCTCCACAGTCATGTCAGTAGCAATAAAAAAACAACAACATTTTGCTAATTACCTCTCTTCCTACAGCTAAAATATTACTTTCAGCACTACAGTTGTTTTGATATCTCATGATAATCTTTGCTTTACCTTACAACAATGTTATCTTTCCAAACAATCCACCTGGCCCTGGACCAAAACCTATAACACTGCACTGAAGATAAGCTGGTGAACATGTGTTTAGATTGCTCTAACAGTGATTTATCTCCCATATGTATTCACAGTTTTCTACTACAGCTTCAACAATCGGGTTTCTCTGTTCTTTGACTTTGCAGAAATGAATGCCCAGCTGAAGAGATTGGCCTCTCCTTCTTTATTTGGTGCAGACATCGAGCAGCTGACTTTTCATGCAGAAATGCAGACAAATAGTCGACTTCGATTTAAGGTGGACTCAAGTTCTTTTTTTTTCTCTCTCTCATTTAAAAACCTGTCAGACAGAGGATAAAAGCAGAAATATGCATTAAAAGGGTCAAAACTATTCAGAAAACAGAAAATCACACTTGAAATGACTGAATGTTTTTTTCTTTTTCGTCAGATCTTTGATTCTGAAAGGCAGAGGTTTGAGGTTCCTCACGATCACATCCGTACTGTCGGCAGTAACCCATCCAGCCCGATCGCCAACTCACTGAAAATCACACAGAAACCCTTTGGTTTCAAAGTGCGCAGAAATGAGAACAAAAATGTCCTGTGAGTTTTTACTGTGTGTGTTCTTTCTATGTTCCTAGTGATTGTAAACAGTTTTTTTTAAAGATTTTACAATGTATATGATAGAAAAGTTTATATAAAAAGGGATAGGAGATTAGATGCAATCAGGTATCTAAGACTCTCTGTTCATGTAAGGTAAATGATTTTAGGGCGCTCGATGGGTGAGTCTGATCTATCCATATTTTTTCTCTTTGCATTGCCTCCTTCACACACGCTTGTCCTATTTCTGCTCTCTCCTCCCACTTTTTTTAAACCACACTTTAATTATCTCTTTCCTCTTTTTTTCCATCTTTCCATGTCCCAATAGTCTCTCTCACTTCTCTGTCATTTAACTTCAGAATCATGATTTTTATTAATTTTTAAAAAATTTCTCAAACACATTCAGGTTTGACACCACCATGGCTCCACTGGTGTTTGCGGACCAGTACCTGCAGCTTTCTGCTAGGCTTCCATCCCATAATATCTACGGTCTGGGGGAGCATGTGCACAAGAGATATCGCCATGACACAAACTGGAGAAACTGGCCCATTTTCACCAGAGATGCTCAACCTAATGGGGTAAAACAATAAAACACAAAAATAAAACACACATTTATTTGTCTGCCTGTGAGTGCATTTGTCTGTCCTGTTAGCAAAATATCTCATGAATCACTGAACAAATTTTAATGAAATTTCAGAAGGTAGTAATTTCAACTCAATTCAAGATGGCTGCCATAGACAACTGAGCTTAAAAGACACAAAAATAACAAAAACTCAGTCAATTTTACAAACATTGAGCTACAATTTGGTGTGGTAGTAGCTGAGACTCATTCACAACAAATTCTCAGAGAACTGAATGACATTTTTGCTTTTGTTCTAATCATTGGATGTGCATCTACAGCTGGTTAACTTTTGAAATCAGCACATTTGTAGTTATCTGACATAGTTATTCAGCTTTAGCCAACACAAAACTGGCTATAACTTTGTCTTATTTACCAAAATTGAGCTAAAGTTTGACATGTTAGTAGCTGAGTCAATACACACTCAGAGCATGAACAGATCTTGCAAGGTCTCGCAATATCACATAGGATCACCATGACGTTATTTTAAGGTATGACAAAACGGCTATAACTCCAGCCCTTCTTATCATGAGATGCTTTTAGCTTGAAACCCTGGCAGGTGAAAATAATTTCTTCAAGAAATGCTCTTTAATTACTACATGTGATTTTTATATGTATATTTTCTACTTGATGGATTTCTGATTGTCTTATAAGCTCATTAAGCAGTGTTACTGTAACTCTCAGCTCTTTCCTACATCTCTTCAGCCCATTCTCTCTTTCCTGCAGGGAACATATAACCTCTACGGACACCATCCCTTCTTTCTCTGTCTGGAGGATGAGAGTGGGAAATCATTTGGAGTCTTTCTTTTGAACAGCAATGCTATGGGTAAAGACAAACTCATACGTTCACACCTTCACTGTTCATGCAAAAACACATCTTCATCTTCTTTGTCTTTCAGCTGTTCCCTTTTCAGGGGTCTCCACAGCGAGTCATCCTCTTCCATCTAACTCTGTCTTCTGCGTCCTCTGTCTTCACTCCAACTACCTCCATATCCTCTCTAACTGCATCCATGTCTCCTCTTTGTCTTTTTCCTGGCAGCTGCGTCTCTAACATCCTTCTACCAATATACCCACTGTTCCTCCTCTGCACATGTCCAAACCATCTCCGTCTGGCCTCTCTAACTATCTCCCAGTCGTTCAACCTGTGCTGTACCTCTGAAGATTTCATTCTTGATCCATTTATCCTTTTCATGCAAAAACACACAGTATAAAAATGAAGCTGTGTCTCAAGTTCAATACATAAATTCTACATATTGTGGTCATGGTAGGCTGTAAAATAAGGCATAAAAATCTCCTATTTCCAGCCATAACTTTGATTATATTAAGGCTTTTCATGCCTTCAAATCAAAGAAATGTACTGAGCATAATCATATTAACAATTATAATGATGCTAGGATACTGTTAACATTTTTTCTGTTCTTTTATTTCAGAGGTGACGCTGCAGCCTGCTCCAGCTGTAACCTACAGGACTGTGGGAGGAATCTTTGACTTCTACATTTTCTTTGGAGACACACCAGAACAAGTGGTCCAGGAGTACCTTGAGGTGATTTATTTAACATTCAAAACATATTTTAAGCCCTTGGTTTGTGGGAGTTACTTTTTGACAAAGAAACAGCATTGTTATTATGACCGTTCATGCTCTCCAGCTCGTTGGCAGACCTGTCATTCCTCCCTACTGGTCCCTGGGATTCCAGCTGTCTCGGTGGAACTACGGGACTCTGAGTGAGGTCAAGAAAGTAGTTGAAAGGAACCGTGCTGTGGGCCTTCCTTATGTAAGATGGAGTTTGCTTGCTTTTCTTTTTTTAGCTTATCTAAATCCATTACATTTGACAGTGTTTTCATCAAACCTATGTAAAACTGGTAGGTGTATTGCCTCCTTCCACATCCCTCATATACATATTTCATAATGTTCAACAACTTGTTTAGGAAAATTTATCACAAAATTCCTGCATTCCATTACTTATGCAATATGACACCAAGCAATTCAATGTAATCTATGTAAGGTGTGATAAAATAGGATAAGATACGGTCTGTGCCTTATAATGTATTCTCATATGTTTATCATACTCGGCATCTCAGCTTTTCAATAATGATCATAAAAATTCCAAGTTTGTTTTCACTACAGTGACAACCCTAATATAAGTAAATTATTAACTCTCAACACGTTAGATGTGATGCAAAGTTTAAGTTGATAATTAAATGAAACTAGTATTACTTGAAGGAATGCAAATCGCCCTCGACCTCGCACATCAAAGTTTAAATAAAAGTGTTGCTTGGCCTTTTAGTGCTTAAATTATATGATGGAGATGATGGTCAGCTACTACCACACCAAATTTTAACTCATTATCTGTAGCTGACTGAATTGTAGCCATTATTGTGTTCGTTAGGGTTGATTAGTTGTGGCGGCCATCTTGAATCAAGTTGATTCCAAAAGTTAATCAGTTGCAGATGTGAATCTAATTATTACTTTCTGAGAGTTTCATTAAAATCCATCCAGTAGAATGAGTCAGATAAATATGCTAAATTCATAGTGACATCTCAACCTGTGAGTTCATTTCTATGTGAGTGATACAGAATCAGAAACATAAATCACATTTTTGCAGGATAAAATATTTTATTTTGGAAGTTAAAATTTGAATGTGGCCAATGACTGTTGGATAACATTTAATCTGTATGAACTATACTGTAAAACAAGAGCTGTTTTTTTTTTTACCTTGAATTGCAAAATGTTAATATTTTTACTCTGTATTCTTTCAAATAGCAGTTTTCTTCTCCAAATACAGGATATTCAATACACGGACATTGACTACATGGAACACATGAAAGATTTCACCTATGACAGAAACAGGTTCAAAGAACTGCCTCAGTTTGCTGAATACCTCCATGAGAAGGGACAGAGGTACATCCTTATCCTGGTGAGAGGTTTTTTATTGCTCAGAATCACTGTGGACATTAGACACATAAACTATTCAAACATCCATGTGTAAATGCAAAACCACCCCGTGCAATTCACCTTTTGTTTCAGGGCTTGAATCACAGCTAATTTGTCTTTTAAAGACATCTCTTTAGTTTGATGTTTATTTGCTGTAATGATTTTTGACTATTTATATATATATATTTTAAATACAGGTATCTTAAATAAGCAAAAAGGAAGAAGTGAATAAGACCAACACAGCCTGTTTATCCAGAATTAAGAACCAACTATTTTTTAGTATTACTTTGAACACAGACCTCAGAATGTTGCAAGATCTTTTAAACATGAACATCCTTTTCTCTTTAAATTAAATATATCAAAGAGTCAAGTTTATTTCTAAACCTGATAGCAGCATTTTACTGTAGCTTCCATTCAATGCAAGAAAAAGCTGTTTTTCATTAAAAGCTAACTTTGAAATCTACTCTTTCCTATTGTTTTATTTTTATGAATGTATCCCTTCATCCTCAGGATCCTGCAATAGCCACCAGTAGGAGAGAGGGGGATGCTCCATATGAGTCCTACGACCGTGGGACTGAGAAGAACGTTTGGGTCACAGAGTCGGATGGGAAAACTCCGGTATTAGGACGGGTGAGCTGTAGCTGGTTTATAATACAATGATGTGAGTAAAGTTGAATTCTGCAGAGCTCAATCTGAGTTTCAGGTCGAGAGCAGGGCTTAAGAAACTTTAGTTAAATACTGTATATTAAAATGGACTGTGATGGACTTGCAAGCTGTCCAGGGTGACTCAGTGACCGTTGGAGATAATTACCAGCTGCCCCGAGACCGGGAACTGGAAAGTTGGTAAAGAAAAATGTATTGCTAGATATATTTTTCCCACATGCTATCTTGAGAAACTTGCATAGGCTTAAAATCTTTATTTGATCTATGCAGATGGCCAGTATGAGATTAAAGGCATAATGCAGATGTGTTTAACATCTAAATAAAAGAATAAAACAACTAAAATGTTTAATATCAAAAACTCCTGACAACCTTGAAGAAAACCTGAAAGTTATAAATTAGGAGAAGCTCGCACAGCAACGCTAAACTAATATTCTCGTTGATTTATCTCAGAGCATTTTGAAATGTTTGTGATGGTGATAATTATTGTTTTCTCCCTTTCCCTCCCTCACAGGTTTGGCCGGGGGAGACTGTATTTCCAGACTACACCAGCCCAAACTGCACCGACTGGTGGGTCGACGAGTACCAACGATTCTACAGGGAGATCAAACATGATGCTCTCTGGATTGTAAGTTTCAAAAACACAAAGGAAACTCAGTAATTAGCTGTTTGATTCGAACTTTGTGCTACTATAAATACAAACATTGGGACAGTGAGTTTGAACATTTCAGACATTTTCAGCAAAAGCACAAAAGGCCTCATGCAAAACCAGACTGATGTCTGTCAAAGTAACAAGTCCTTTGCTGGAGTTTCAGTTTTGAATCATTTATTGCACAAACTATTTTCTGCAACACACACCTATGATACACACATAGGTACATACATACAAAGTCCTTGTCAGCTTCTCCTCAGGGCTTTTGCTCAATATAAAACACTTTTGCAAAGTTGAAAAAAAAACAACAACAAAAATATGTTGGATGTGTGGTTTTTTCAGCATATTTCTTTGGAATCCTACATGCTTAAGACTGTTGTAACAATAAATAAATAACCATTTTTACTCATTAAAATGGTTGTTTTATAAATTATATTTTGGCATATTTCAGGACATGAATGAGGTGTCGAATTTCCTCAAAGGATCAAATAAAGGTTGTGCTGATAACAACCTCAACTACCCACCGTACACTCCAAGTAAGACACTTTTTCATTGTTCTAAGTTTGTTTTAATTCCTGAGAAGTTGCAGATGTTTTGCACTTTGAACTGCACAATATTTAAACTGAATGTCTTCCTTCAGCCATCCACTTTCCCTAATTCTCTATCGTCACTCATTTGCTTCTGTGTAAATTAAAAAAAAACTCTGTCTCAAATGTTCTTTGTGTCCTGTTCTTCCCTGTTTTGTACTCTACTGCATATTTTTTTCATTCACTTCAGTTTTCTGGTACTCCATCTCCTCACTTCCTTTGTCCTTTTTCTCCCCAAGAGATTCTGAATGAGTTGATGTACAGTATGACCCTTTGTATGGACGCCAAGCAGGCCTGGGGGAACCATTACGATGTTCACAGTCTATACGGTTATTCTATGGTGCTGGCTACTGAGAAGTGAGTCCATCCGCAATCTATGACTACGACTATCTCTCAGAGCTATGAGGCACTGGCAAACTCAGCATGTACTGTGCAATGTGAAACAGTGTAACATGCAAAAATAAAAAATGTTTTGGGTTGGTTGTTGATCAGTGACCAGAAAAAGCCCACATGCAACTTTAGTCATTTTGTTACACTGCAGTGAATTATATCTCGATCTAAACTATAACATTTCACACTTACAGACAAATATTAAGTTACTGAAATACAGTATGACCCAGCATCCAGGGTGATTGAGTTTCTAATCTTTTAATGACCCATTATTTTTTACTAACTTAGAGAAGAGCATCCCCATGTGTTCAGGATTATAATCTTAGTAACCTGATATTTAATACCGATGTCAACCAGATGAAAGATAACTGGTCATTTAAGCTTATTTCACTTTATACAGTAATTCTTTGTTTATTACACAACTTCACTAGTTTTTTTATCATCTTTATTTCAAATACGCTAAATATTGCCCACTAAAGTGATATTATTAGATTTTGTAAGTTTGACATGCCTCTGTTAGAAATGTGACAAATAACCAGTATGTACAAATACATGAAAACACACATGCACAACAAGAGCAGAGAGTAGAGTATGAACTGATACAATTTTTGGTATGAAATTTAGATTAATTGTTTATGGAAGAAAGGTTTAAGACAATTAATTAATAAATAAAAATTTGCAAGCAGATTTTTTTTTCAAAAACAGTTTTTTCTCCTTTTTTAGAGAACTGAGTGTTTAATTTTTAGCAGTTTATATGTTTTGTCACTTATTTTATGTATTTTTTCTTGTGCTTGTGTCATTTTTAACTGTACCTCATATTTTATTTTTATTTACCGTATATTTTTTTAAATTATATTTTATTCACCTAACCTCATCTTGTTCTTTCCTGCCTCCTCTCCATCCCACAGAGCCCTGCAGCACATGTTCGGGTCCAACCGTACCATGATGCTTACACGGTCCTCCTTCCCAGGTGTGGGAAAATACGCCGGACATTGGCTGGGAGACAACACTGCCACCTGGAATGACCTAAAATGGGCCATACATGGCATGCTGGAGTTTGGGCTTTTTGGAATTCCTTATGTAAGGATCAAACTACTGCTTCAAACAAGCACAAACACACAGTGTTATTATAGTTTATATCTCATAAGAATGCAAAATGTATGAACAAAATTAATAATAAAAGTTGCCATAAAAGGGTTTAACTGACCAGCTAGAAACTCCTCCTTTATTTATTTTTTTAATCCAGATACATTAGTGGTAATATGGGAGAGTTTCAGTGTATAAGATCAGCTTTGCAATGGTTAATTCAGATTTAGTACCTAACTCAAATCACAGTTCTGATCTAAGTATTAAGAGAAGGAAGATAAGCTGACATGCTATTCTGTTAAATATGTGAAAAAGTACAAATACTACATTCAGAAAGAAATTCACTGCATTTTTCTGCCCCGGTGTATGCTGTCCCTTTACTGCACAAAGTGCAAAAAGTGCAAAACCCTCATTTAACTCATTTAAACTCATCATTTTCATTTTATCATCTCAAACTGGAAATCCACAGCTTTTACCTGAGTTTTTCAAATGGCATTTCATCTTTATGTTTCTAATACAACTAGATTGGTAAAGAAACTGCCGGTTCAGGCAAATTATTAACCTGTTTTTTCCTCATGGGTCTCAGATAGGAGCTGACATCTGTGGATTCTTTGAAAACTCAAGTGAAGAGTTGTGTCGTCGCTGGATGCAGGTGGGCGCCTTCTATCCCTTCAGCAGAAACCACAACGCCCTGGGCTTTAAGGTACCATAAAGGCATTTTGTTCCACAGTTCCTATAATAAACTGAAAGTCAGTTTTAGATTTATGATTCGCAGAATTTCCTTGTTTAATCTTTGAGCTGCAGGGTATACCCTTTTGATAACAGTGCTATAAACTAAGAGTGATAAAACTTTGTTTTATTAGAGGTTATCATCACAGCAACACTGCTACATAAACAAATCCAAAAGTAATGTGATGTTTTGGGCAAAGTGATGAATATATGAGATCCCTTGTAAAGTTTTTTTTCTGTTTTATTTATTTTGAGTAAAATAAAAGAGCACTCATTCATTCAGAACTGATTTATGATCGCATGAAAAATAGTGTTCTCCCTTCCTTTTTTGTTTCCTGTCCCTCAGTGATACTTGTTTACCTCTTCAGTTTTACTTTCATACCATTTTTAAATGACTTATTTATTTATTTGTTGTAGTAACATTTGTTTCCCAGTAAATTAAAGACAAATCATTGTTTTGTTTTTGCCATCTTCTCCCTCGTCCATCAACCCCGAGACACTGGCTGTATGTTTTCCGTCTCCAGGCTCAGGATCCAGCTGCGTACGGTGCTGACTCACTGCTGGTGGAGAGCTCCAAACATTACCTTACAATACGCTACACTCTCCTGCCTTACCTCTACACACTCTTTTACAAAGCTCACACTGCAGGGGAGACAGTTGTACGACCTGTTTTGCATGAGTAAGTCTTTCTTTGATATTGTGTTAATTTTTACTAGTTCTTGGATCTTAATGTTCAAATCGCTCAAAATATATTTTTATGATGTAATTTTTTTTTTCTTGGAAACATGTCTGGTATACAAAACTAAATTTAAAGGAAATAAATAATTTACCTCCACATATATCATTAAAAAAGGTTTTATCCTTATTTATTCACCAACTGTCATTTCTTTAAATTGGTTTCATATTGACACTCTAAACAAAAACTCAAATATTGTGTCTGATAAATGTGAAAAATAAACATTTTGCAATTTTAGATGATTGCCATACATTATTTTTTATGGATTTAGACAACACAGAAGTTAACCACAGGATATTAAATGCAACTGAGCTTTGTGAAACAATAAAATAAATAATAAAGAAACAAGTGAGATGTTTATGTTCAGCTTTAACAAAAAGAGTCAACCTCATTCACAAAGTTGTGAGTTCAGTCTAAAGCAAAGACCTTTGACTTTTTAAAATACTATCATAAGGACAGTGTAATTAACTACTTAACATCCTTTGTCTCATAAGGTTTTATTCGGACAAATCCACCTGGGACGTGGACCGCCAGTTCCTCTGGGGAAAACATCTGCTCATCACACCAGTGCTGGATCCGGTCAGCTAACACTCAGAAAACCATAACAGTATAAATGTAAAAAAAAAAAGTGGTTAATTTGAATTTATTTTTTAAAAGTTAATGTTTGATCCAACATGAATATCTTCCTATCTGCTGTAAACTCCTTTAGGTTTATGATGATCGAGTTTCACTCCAGATGGTTTTTCATGCAGATTTAAATGAGTAAAATGTGACTTTTTTTTTACAACAACATAAGTGGCCTAAGCAATGGAAATACATCTGAACCTGAATCCTGCATTTGTTCTTTACAGACAACTGTCAGCATTAATACTTATTTGTTGAAACATGNGGGGGGGGGGGGGTTACTCGGGACAGCCCTGCTTTATGTCTGTTTTCTCAGAGTACTATTAAGCTACATACATAGATACATAGATTTACCAAAAAGAGATCTGTATTTTTGGGATACAGTTACAAGTATAAGTTCTTAGATGGGAACATTTTCTTATCTTTTTTACCAAATAGTTTGTAGTGATTTACAGGTGAATCAGCAATCTGTGCTGTCTTTATTAGTTTCTCTTCTCATGATTGTAAGATTAAAGTGCCAGGTTTGTAAACTGAGCTGAATTTTGTATTTCTGATCACAAACACAAGCACCATTTAGACGAAACCAACATCGTTTGATGTGTATTTTGCAATTCTCTAACAAAATGGGATTTTTTTTTTCTTGATAAAAACAAATAAATATAGCTTTTTTTTTGCAGGGTGTGGACAGAATCCAAGCATATATACCAGATGCTGTGTGGTACGACTATGAGACGGTAAAAGTATTTCCATTATTCCATTATTATATTCCATCACTCCTTTATATGTCCCAGCTACAGTTAAACCCTTTATTTTAATGCTCAGAGTCATAAAGAGCTGTGTCCCGTCTTCTCAGCTTCATGGTTATCAGCAATGTGATTACTTTTGACTCATTAATTAGATGCAGCGACTGCAACATCGCAGAAGTCATGTTGAAATGTATCTACCTGGCGATAAACTGGGATTACACATCAGAGGGGGCGCCATCCTCCCCACACAGAAACCTGAGGTCACCACCACACACAGGTACTCACATACGTATCATAATCACAATGCAGCATGTCTAACATTTGATATCATATATGTTTAATAGTTATTTACCTGTCTAAACTGTAACACTTTTCTAGTCGACGTAACTCCATGGGATTGCTCATTGTCCTTGATGACAACAACCAAGCAGCTGGCGAGCTTTTCTGGGATGATGGGGATTCCCGAGGTATTCGGTCTCTCTCTCAGTTAAAGAAAAATGTGTTTATGTTTATGTGTTTTATCATTGATTACAGTTCGTCATTCTGATGTGTGAGTGCATGAGACAAAGCAAACATTATCTTTGTCTCCTTTTATTTTTTTTAACAGATACAGTTAAAAATGGCAACTACATCCACTACAATTTCTCTGTTGCGCATGTAAGTTTTCCTCACATGCACTTACATCTTTTTTTTAAAATTGTTCTTGCATATTCTCTAAGATCAGTGCTTAAATTCAAAGTTGAAAGTCACTGAGTTGTGTGCTTTCTTTCACTAAGATTGATTGACCCATTTTGAACTGATAGTTTTGTTTGATCAACTAAATGAATGTTCTTCATGTATGTACTCTGTTGTAGGGCACACACATAGAACATCTGTTGTAACAGTTGTTTATTTTACACAATGTTTACTCTGTGAACTTGGCTTTATTAGTTGTGGTTTTTTTTTTAAATAACTACTAAACTACTAAATATAAAGTGCCTTTATTGCATTCAAAGCCACACTGTGTGTGTCTGGCACCTTGCAGGGAGTATTGCACATGCAGGTGACCAGTGCCGGCTACAGAGACCCGAACAACCTTAAGTTTGAGAACATTACTGTCCTCGGCATGCCTCATCCTCCCACCTCCGTCTCTGTGACTCATGGTGATGCAGGACATCATTCACAGACAACCACCATCCTGCCAAATATCAACATATACCATGACACAGACAAGGAGGTAATGCTCATATGTACAATAAAAATAGCAACCATTAATTTCTTTATACCATGTGAAAAGTCTTTTTTTTTTTTAATTGTGTTATAGTTCAGCCTTTTCATTGATTTTTTTTTGCAAGAGGTTGCTTGTTTTTCTGTGGAAATACTGTGATCAACCCACTGAGCACTCACTGGCACTAAACAACGTTCAAAGTTAATGAGTAACTAGCAAACACAGCAAAACATTTGGTGGCTAAGGCCAGGTTTTTGAGGCTACATCTGTTTGTATGTTTCCCCATAAACATGTTGGCGTCTGCTGAAAGTGTGCAATGGGTGAGTAACTGTGGGATTTATCACACTAGATTCAGTTTCATTAATAGGCCTTTGAAAAGCAAGCACAATCAATTGTTTCTTAAATTTAGAGTTTAAAAAGAAATGCGGAATAAATTTTGAAAAATACCAATATGTGGTCACTCTTGAGAGAGAGAAGCATTTGTTTCAAAAGGAACTAGAATGAAACCATAGCTGTGAATGTCAAGTCTGGCATCTAAGTGCAAGAAATGACAACAGTTTAGATTAGATCTGTGTATGTGTGTGTGTGGGGTGGGGTGGGG
>NC_051438.1:16324868-16374951 GCF_001649575.2 Kryptolebias marmoratus | reverse complement strand
GGGTGGGGTGGGGTGGGGGGGAATCAAATAAGTATAAATGTTATAATAGTTATGAGCAAAAGTCAAGAGTTCAATATATGCCAGGAATGAAGTAATACTGCAGAGACTTTATTTGAGCCCATGTGTGTTATAATGTACGCACATTTGCTTATGTGTATGTGGCTGCAGATGCTCTTATATACGGCCTTATGGTCTCCATGGTAACTCACACGAGCATGGATTTATCAAACGACTCTCTGTGGTAATCAGTACCTGGGGTTAGAGGGTAAATATGCTGCTAACCTTTGGCTTGTCATGAAGTTTGGTCCTCTTAGGCTCAGTCTGGGTTTTGAAAGAGCCTCACAGCTGCCAAAAATCATCAGATAAACTTAAAGAGTAGTAAACTTTATAATAGATAAGTCTTATTTGCATAGGGTAGTGATTCATTTGTTTTTTGGATTGCAATTTTATCCCTTGACCACAGCTTGTCTTTAACATTTTTCCCTTCTATGTTGTTTGACGTGTGTGAAGGTTCTCCTTTATGTTTTTATTTTATGTAGTATTTTTATTATAATTTTTTTAACCCTCTAAAGATGTCATGTTTTGCTGTCTTACTTTTTTTCTGTTCCTCTGTGTGTAACATATTGTGTGGTTGTTTGTCCTGTGTGACAATTTCATCATAACTGAATCAATGAAGCATAGTTAAAAAAAAAACAAAAAAAACATTAAAAATGGCTGCAGGTCACAGAAGTCTTCACACAAGCTGGCAATGAATCATGAATCAAACAGGATGACTCATTTGAAAAGTTGCCATTAAATTCATAAAACATGTGACATTGAGCCCAGATCCAGTCTTAAAAGATGAATCTCTGTGACTGTTTGCATGTTGAGGTACTTCTTCAGACTTTGGGATGTTTCTTTTCATCCTTTGCACAGGTGCTTTTCCTGCATGGCCTGTCTTTGATGCTGGGGGAGACCTATCAGGTTCAGTGGAATTTGAAGGCTGAAGAATATCAACGCTTCGACTGCCATCCAGAGGAGAATGAAGATGAAGCCAAATGCAACGCCAGGGGCTGCATCTGGAAGGTGAGGAATGATGCACTTAGATGATGTCCGAACATTGCTCTTCCCTTCTCTGAGTGTCCACCTGATTTTCTTTTATTTCTGTGCCTATTTAGCCAAGCAGCACAGAACATGTTCCGTCCTGCTTTTATCCAAACGACTATGGTTACACTCTTACAGCAATCGAAGAAACTAATTCTAGCATCACCACTAATATCACTCGGAACTTGAAATACAGAACTAGTGGTCGCCCAGACTCTCCAGATATTAACAACCTTCGTGTCGAGATTCTGTACCATACCAGTCACATGCTCCAGTTTAAGGTATGCTTTTATTATTTTCTACATTTGTTCATGTTTACCTTTTTCCATGCTCATCCTTTGACAGTTTTTTCTTTATTCCAAAGCACCTATCAGCACCGATCATGCTGGCCATACAAACACACTAACGCTCTCTTCATGTCCAGATCTGGGACCCGACTTCAGATCGCTTTGAGGTACCAGTGCCACTGTCTGTCCCTGATGCTCCTGAGACTGATGAAAACAAAAGGCTTTACAAGGTCTTAGTTAGCCACAAGCCGTTTGGCATCCAGGTCATAAGGAAAAGCACAGGAACCAAGATGTGAGTGTCTCTCATTCAACAAGTGGGTCAGAAATGTTTAAGTTGTTGTTCTAAGTCCTGACCAGCCAGTCAGGTGCCTTTAATCAGTGTTTAATTATTTCTAATTTGTCTTTTATCAGCTGGGACTCCTCTGTGCCAGGTTTCACCTTTTCAGACATGTTCATCCAAGTGTCGACTCGGCTGTCATCTGAGTTTGTCTATGGTTTTGGAGAAACAGAGCATCGCACCTATAAACATGATCTGAACTATCACACCTGGGGTATGTTCGCCAAGGACCAGCCTCCTGGTGTAAGTATCAAACTATACCACAGCACTGCTTCTAGATGCATGTGTCTTTAAATAAAAGGTAAATAAAGCAATCCTTTACAAAAGATTAATTTCAATTGGTTTACTTTTGGTGCAATGATTGCAAGGATATTACCTGTAGGAATTTTTGAAAGCCCATTACATCACAGTGCTGTACAGTATTATATTTACACATTTTATATAGAGTAAAAAACAGGTGATTTACAGTTTAGATTGAAGTCCTGAAAATTAGAATTTGATGAGAGATTTTATTTCAGCTTTACTGTAGTTGGGGATTCCCCTTTTTTAAAAAAAAAGAAAAAGAAAAGATAAACTAACACCAGTTGGCACTTATTAATAGAGCCAATCAGCTGAGGTTTTACAGCTTAAGTAGCAGAGTTTCAATCAGACGGTGCGATTCAAATGTGGCAGATTTCCTCTCCTCGTCACTTTTTTTAATCAGTTTTATTACACCTCCTGTCTACTTCCAGCCTCATCTGAAAAAACAAGATTGATACTTGCTTTTCCCTCTTTGAGACACCTACATGGTCACGAGTTAAAGAAGTGAACAAGCCAGCTATAGGACACACTATACTGATCACAAAGGTTGTCACTTAAAAGTTCAGCTATTTCACACATGTGATAGTCCTTCTGTCTTTCTGCTTCAGTACAAGATGAATTGCTATGGAGTTCATCCCTTCTATATGGGTCTTGAGAGCACAGCTGATGCTCATGGAGTCCTGTTGTTAAACAGTAATGCTATGGGTGAGAAAATCCTACACATTCATTAACCCACTGTCTCATGGATGCTTGTGCATGCACTTCACATGAGCACAAAATGACAATGTCAGTGTTTATTGTACAGTGTATTACTGTGTAGTTTTTTTATACACTGGCTTATATAGAAAGTGAAAATTTCAATTGTTTATAGACTTCCTTCTGCTGTTTACTCTTTTTATAGAGAACTCTTACTGTATTACTGTATACTGCAAGGAACAAGAATACCCCACAAGCAATTAAATGTCCTAAACTTAAATGTCTGAACTGCTTTCTGTCCAGATGTGACTTTCCAGCCAACTCCAGCTTTAACCTACCGCACCACTGGAGGCATCCTGGATTTCTACATGGTCCTGGGACCTACGCCTGAGATGGTTGTAGAGGAGTACACTGCCGTAAGTTTTCTGGGACCTCTGGTTCATTTCATGTGTATTTTGGGTCAGGTGCTAGAACAGCTCTGAAAGCACGCCACAGAAAACAAACTTTATAAACTGTGTCCAATTTTTTTTTGTGCAGAGCAACGATTTTCTTGGTCTGAATTGTTTTGACATCCTTCTTTATTTTCCTTTTAACAGCTGATTGGACGACCTGTCCTACCTGCCTACTGGTCCCTTGGGTTTCAGCTCTGTCGCTATGGATACGCCAATGACTCTGAGATAGAAAGTCTGTACAAAGACATGAAGACAGCTGGCATACCCTATGTAAGGTTTAAACACTTTTCTAGAACATGTGGCATAAAATAGCACCATACAGGATAAATGTTTGCAGATTTGTGGTGGAAAGTAGTTTATTTCAGTCAGTAATGCATACAAAATGTAATAAATAACAGTCAAAACCCCAAATACATTATTTCTGATATTTCCTGCAAATATCTGATCTAGTTCTGCACCAGTATATTTACCTGTAATTAATGAAACACCAATTACATAAACAAGAAATCAGCACATTGTCCCATCTGAATTCCACCCTCAATGTTGAGAAGTTATCCCCAGGAAATGCCTTGAAAAGCTCCAATCTTACAAAAGCTGACAGTTCCCAAAACTAATTTTGCATTATTAGACGATATATATATTCCCAAAGATTTCACTTCATTTAGCTTTCTAGACAAATCAACTACTGTTGTGGTTTTAGAAATGTATTTGACTCACATGCAGAGAATCTCGGAAAGCAGAATTTAAGTTTTATTGAACAAATGATAAATGTCTGAGTTCTTGTCCTGGGAAACTGGGAAATGGTGAAGGGAGACTGGATTACTGAAACGGAAGCGGAGATGGCGAGCATTTGTAAAACTTGGATGGAAATGTTTGGTAGATGGATGACTTACAGAGGAAGGAAGAGTTGTTGGTCTGAAAGGGGGAGGTGAGTCGGGTTTGAGGGTCTTGTGTCAGAGAGAGGTTCCTGGAGAGTACGGAGGAGCGATTTGGCCTTGTTGGAGTCCAGAGGTAGCTGATAGATGGTGAGGGTTGGAGGGTGGACAGGTCTTCACAGTGAGAGCCTGATAAGTGAAGGTAGCTGCTGCCAGTCATGGAAGAGGAACCATAAATCAGACAATGAATGCTGCGAACCCAGGAGGCGACGTGGAATCTGAACGAATGGCTTGTAGCTCACAAGGACTACCATAAAGGTTAACACTCAGGTGTTGAATGACTGGCAGTCCCCTCCTCTTATCCTGTGGCTTGGTGGTGGTAATGTGACTCAGGCAGGAACAATCAGTGGAAGACCTATCCTCTGAATGTGGCTCCATGGCTCCCTCTAGTGGAGAAAGAGAGAACCCAAACCCCTGCTCCCTAACAACTACAGCCTCAAACTCAACAGGCAGAAGAACTGTTGTTCTCAATGAAGAAAACGTTAGCCAGGTAGAAATAACCAACAAACCACACTCTAATACTGTTAAAGTGCAGCCCACATATGAAAAGTGAAGAGTTCAATGTGTTTCCTGTTACCTGAGTTAGCAGGATCTAATCTGAACTTTAACTGGCATGTGCTGCAGGATGTTCAGTATGCAGACATCGACTACATGGAGCGTCAGCTTGACTTTGTCCTGGACTCAGAGTTTAAAGGACTCCCTGCTCTGGTTGACTCAATGAGAGCAGAAGGAATGAGGTTCATCTTCATTCTGGTAATATAAAAGTAACAAAACCTTTATAATTGCATTGTATGCATGCTTAGTCACTGTCAGAGTACAAACCTTGCATATACAGTTTTGACTTTTTTTTTTTTTTTTTTTTGCAATTCAATGATTTGGTCATCACTTTCATTTGTAGATGAATTATTTATATTTAACTAATAAAAAGCATCAAAAGTAATTAAATGAGCCTGTGACATGTTAGAGCAACACCCTAGCTTCATCTTTAACATCAACAACATAATTGTATTTATTGCCTGAACATTTTCAGTAAAAATATTTTAATGCTAAAAGACTGAAAGTCATGTGGATTTATTTCCAGGATCCAGCCATTTCTGGGAATGAGACAAATTATCCTGCTTTTAAAAGAGGACAAGCAGCTGATGTCTTCATCAAATGGCCCAAACATCTCAGTGATGAAATTGTGTGGGGGAAGGTAAGAAGGAAATGACCTTTCTGTCAATAAATGGAGATTTGAAGAGGTAAAATTATGTGCCTTTTTAATGACTTTTTTCCTATAGGTCTGGCCTGATTTCCCTAATGTCACAGTAGATGAAAATCTTGACTGGGATACACAAGTAGAGGTACAGTACAGAACAGCGTGCAACACATGAAAAATTACAAACATTACATATACCAGTAGGCATGCAACAGTCAGCCACATCATTCTGATTCAGGTAAAATTAGTAACATTGCTTATTTTGTTAAAATAATGTTCTAATGTTCATCTGGGAAAAGAGGTGTGGGGTGAAAAGATTTATTGCTAATGTGCCAGAACTAGTAATTCCATAAAACACCCAGCAGTTGTTTGTTCATACCATAATGAGTCAGAGGAAGATCTACACCATAATAGGAAGGTGGTCATAATGATATGGCTAAAGATATTTCAGTTTTTTAGCATTTCACTTCCTGACTTTTTGACTGTCCCATTGCCAGATCTACAGGGCGTACACCGCGTTCCCAGACTTCTTCCGCACTCAAACAGCAGCTTGGTGGCATCAAGAAATCAAGGATTTCTACATGAATAAGACAAAGTTTGATGGCCTTTGGATTGTGAGTTTACTGAAGGAAAAAATATTGATTTGAAGGCAACAAAACTTATTTTATAGTTCCTGAAGTTGATTGGTTTCTCATACAAGGAGCTTTCTAAAAACAAAGGTCTAGTTGCCTTCAGTTCAGCTGGTTAGGATTAATGTGTTTATGATTGACAATCTACACCATCATTATGAGGCCATATTTTCATTGTCCACTCAATCTTCCTGATTTTCCTGTCACCATTTTATAATTCATACCCCGTCTCCTCTTAAAGGACATGAATGAACCTGCCAGTTTTGTTCATGGCACAGTTGGAGGGAAGTGTCTTGGTAATCCCCTTCTTGAGAATCCACCATATATGCCACGTAAGAAACTCACAAACTCACTGTTATTGTCGTCTTAAGCTAAAATAGAATGAAAAACAGCCCTGAAACGCTCTGTGATCATCTGTGTGTGTGTGTGTGTGTGTGGGTGTGTGTGTGGGTGTGTGTGTGGGTGTGTGTGTATTTGTGAACCCTAAAGCCCTGGAGTCCAAACACCTCGGCCTAAACCATAAGACTCTTTGCATGAACAGTGAACACATCCTTAACAATGGAAAGAAGGTCAGCCACTACGACCTCCACAACCTCTATGGATGGTCCCACACCAAACCTACCTATGAGTAAATACCCTTTTGTGTTTTTAAGAACATTGGTGGTTGTGTTTGCATATTTTGCAGTCTGCATTGTTTTAATCTTTTTATTTAACCTGTAAAAAAATAAAGCACTTGATACCTGTTTCAAAGGCAGAGACAGGAAAGTGTATTGTGCAAAGTGTCTCTCTTCTCTGTGCAGCGCCCTGCTGAGTGTGACAGGTAAACGAGGAATAGTGGTAACCAGGTCAACTTACCCCTCCAGTGGGAAATGGGCCGGACATTGGCTGGGGGACAATTATGCCAGCTGGGACCAGCTGTCTAAATCCATTATAGGTATGTGTCACCATACACAGCAGAAGATACTTTAACAATTATTACAAACCTTACCATTGTTCTTTGTTCTGCAGGCATGATGGAGTTCAGTCTGTTTGGCATCTCTTATGTAAGAATCAACATCTGATCTTGGATTTGACAAAATCTTATCGATGGGACATTTTCCTCTCTAAATGGCTTACAGCCCAAAATGAACTTTTTTGGTTTGCTTGACTCTCTGATCAATGAAAATCGTGACCTCTATAATTTATTAATTAGGTAATCTTAGACCTGACTAATAGTTTTAGACTTTTTTTCTGGCATTTGTTCCTTTGCCAGTTTGTAGTTATTTCTGTTCTGTTATTTCTGTCTCACTTGTAAAGTATCCTTCTGTTGCTTATTTCCTTTATGTGCCCAGCAAAATTAAAATCTGGCACTTTATTGAGACTTGTTGCCACCATTGTAGCCACACAGTCATAACACACAAAGACACAATGAAAACAAAGTCTGCAGCAAACATCTCTTGAATTTCAAAGTGTTTTTAGTATTTTCATCTGCTCCCTAATGCCTTTTTTGTCTCTTTGTCTCAGACCGGGGCAGACATATGTGGGTTCTTTAACAAAGCAGAGTATGAGATGTGTCTTCGCTGGATGCACCTCGGTGCTTTTTATCCGTACTCACGTAACCACAACAGCAAGGGGAACCCGGTTAGTGATTTCAGATACACTTATTTTCTACAGCAACAAGGGCCTCTTATATTGATAAATTAACTCCAAGTGTTCAAGTAGTTTTATAACCCCAAAAGAATATCATTCTGTACTCTTTAAACTCACAAGGCCAAAAAATGCCAAAGAACCTCTTTTAGCACATTTACTGTAATGAATAATTAGTGATTGTAGACTTTTAATTGCTAGTTGCTCTGTTTCTCACTAATTACTAATTCTGAGCTTTTTTTTGTCTGTCAGAGACAAGATCCTGTAGCCTGGGATGACAGTTTTGCTGCTGCGTCCCGAGATGTCCTCAACATCCGTTACACCCTCCTGCCTTACCTGTACACACTGATGTTTGAGGCGCACACGAAAGGACGCACAGTTATCAGACCTCTGCTGCACGAGTGAGCGCGCACACACAAAACAACAACAATAATGCACACTGTCCTGATGTTCAGCATGGCTCCTGTGCATTAGGTCCAGTTCCCCAGACCTTTAGATACTGTATTAATACCACTGGGTAACCAGGTTTTTATGATGCAGGGCTTGTCAGTAATGTGCTGAAGTCCACGTGTCGTTAAACTACAGCAGTTCAAAGTTGAACTAAAAACCAGCTTAAGAGGAAACGTTATGTTCATGCTTTGACTCATCTTTAGAGCCAATAATTGTCAAAAATATTGATGAGGCTATTATCACAGCATTGCTACTTATTAAAGCTTTATTAAAGTCACACATATTTAAAGAGTTTTTGTTTTTAAAATTGAATTCTAATACAAATATTTGAACAGTTGTTCAGGCTAAAGGGGTTTTAGTAACAAGATTTCTGGAGGATTATTGGCTTTTTTTCTCGTGTGTCACAGGTTTGTTAAAGACAAAACTACATGGGACATTTTCAAACAGTTTCTCTGGGGTCCTGCCCTACTCATCACCCCTGTCCTGGAAGAGGTATATTTATACATTCACACTTTCTTCTTATAGCATTTTTATTTTTCCTATCATTCACACTTTATTCTTATAGCATTTTTATTTTTCCTATCAGACAGAAACAAATGTGTCACATATTTACCCTTTCAGGCGTCTCATGAGTAGATTATTGATTAATGTTTCCCTCTTTTGTCTTTTGGTGTGACTTGTTCTTTTTTTCTGTTTTCCTTCTGAAAAGGGGGTCAGGGAGGTGGAAGGGTATCTTCCTAACGCACGCTGGTACGACTACCACACAGTGAGTATCTGTCAGAAAATTATTATAAAAACAGCATTTTATGTCAAGTGCATTGTTGATTGCTGTGAATTAAAAAGCCCACATTCAAGCTCAACTTTGGTACAATATAACTGATAGTAAGGGGGCATAATTAGATTTAAACACGTGATCGGATGGGTAGTACATGGAGAGGGTGGATGTACTTATTTTTTACATTTATAAATGACATTACACACTGCAACTGAGATGTGTTTAATTATGACAAAGATGTTCCAAAATCAAATCTGTAAGCAGTTAAATAAAAATTAAAAAGTACTAAATTAAAAACTATAAAAATCATGCACCTTTGCTGCTTTTTCATGTACTATTTTTGTGCTTGAGAATAGTTTTTTCTTCTGTTATTTATCTTGATTTATATATTTGCTGTTGAATGATGTGAATTACTTGCTGGGGATCAACAAAGGTTTATGCTGTTTTTTTTTTTTTACTCTAAAAGCAAAAACAGCAACAACTATGACAAATGTTCCAGCTGAATATTCAACAAACAAACAAATTAAATGAAATTGAGGCAAAGCAGTGGTTTAATAATGGGGGGTATGAGCAGATGAGCAATTACTTAAAACTTTATTTAAAGTAGAAAAATACTCAAACATAGGAATCTGTAGTGCTGGTCTAACAAATTTAAAGTTAAATGACTTTATTGTTGTGTTTCTGGCGTTTTAGCAGCAAATAATTATGTGCTGTCATTAGGCAAAGGATGTCGGGGTGCGTGGGGAAATGCTCCGTATGCCAGCACCACTGAACCATATTAACCTTCATGTCAGAGGAGGATATATTTTACCCTGGCAGAAACCAGAGAATAATACACACTACAGGTAAGTACAAATACATTGTTGTATGTAAATTATTATGTTCGGTCTTGTCTTTTGGGTGTCCACAATTTGTGTTTTTATATTCAAAACAGAACATAAAGCCGTGTTTTGAAGGTTTCTGGTTAAAAACACTGCATGGACGTTGGCAGGAAGCTGTATCTCTTTAGGAAAACTTTAATCCTTTTAACTATTTTATTTTATGTACTTTCAAACAGTTAAAATAATTCAGATTTGCAGTAAATGTGCCTACTGTTGACACAATGTCAGTGGGAGGGTTAGAAAAACTTTTCATACATTTCTGCTGAATGGGAAAAAAGTGAAAATTAAAGAATTAAAGCTTCATATCAACGACTCAATATTTGATGTATTATTCCATGTTCATTGCAGCTACACTAAATAATGGAAATGAAGCACAACATTGTTTAAATTGCTTGATGAATATGAGGTTTTTATAATTGCTTTAAAACTGGACATTTTAACACAGAAGGAGAGCATTTAGAGTTTATGTGTGACATAAGATTGTTGGTGTGTGAGAAGAAGGTGGAGGTGATTTTGAGAGCGAGCGACTGCTCCAGCAGCAGTTTGACCCGGCCAATCCTCTCCTCAGTAAAGCTAATTTGTTTAAAAATCCTTTCAGCTGAAAGCCTTTATGTCCTATTTTTTATCTTCCAGTCGAAAGAATCCTTTAGGACTCCTTGTTGCCTTGAGTGACTCTGGAACAGCTCAGGGAACATTTTTCTGGGACGATGGAGAAGGAGTAGGTGAGTGAAAGTTCCCACTTTCACACTTTCATTCATCCGCCCACTGGAAGAGTTTTTCATGTTTTAAGATGGTGTGACTACTTCAGATAGTCACAAAAAATATCCAACTGATTCACCCAAACATGCACAAAATGCTACACCATCTTTATGAATATAAGGAGGGAATATTCATTATTTTCACCCATCTTTATACAGGTTGTTATTTATCAACACACTGTCATGTACAGCTGTGTTTCCACCATGTCATCAACTTTGTTTGGTGTTTGCTACCATGCATGGTCTGTTTTCAGTTCATTTTAAACCCCTGAATGTTTTAGTTTAATCCCACAGGGTTAACTATTTATTCTTCTGTCCCTCAGGCTCTCTGATTTGTGTAATTTTTGTCTGTAACTATTGTTGCCCTCCCCCATTAATCACATTTACCTTTTCATGCAGCGAGAACTGCACCTTTTACCAGCTGCATCTACTTTATTTGTCAGATTCTGTCAATTACTGATGGAAATCTTTCATGAGTCAATCTACAAATAAGTTTGTTACAGAGACAACACTGCTTTACTTACATTACTTTGTTTATGTGTTCATTCAATCAGATGAAAGCTGTAAAAACTCAATATTCCTGAATCTATCTCTCTATGCCATTCATTACAAATATATTTTCCTCCAATATTTCTGCTCTGTGTTTAATTTTCTCTTATTGTTTTTTCATCAGACACGGTGGAGAGAAACCAGTATTTTCTGGCATCCTTTGCAGTTGAATCAGTAAGTCCGAGCGTTCAAGAGTAAATTAAACATCATGTTTCTTTTCTTTTTTTGAATGGGTTTTAGTTTTTATACTTATTTTTAAAAATACCCACATTTCTATTAAAACATTTACATAAATGCAAAGAAAGGGTTGACAGAATGAATTTATTTATATTGCAGTGTTTTTAATGTCTTTCGGTTGTTTGTTTAAAAATTAGTTGTTTAATCACTTCAGGCAGAGATTCCTGATAAAAATGGGCGTTTTTGTGTAACTTTGGTCCATTCACATCTTACATGTTTATGTTGCCTCACGTCCACCGTCCCCCTTTTGAGATACATTAATACATTTTTTAAAACTACAAGCTTCTGTTTTTTCCGCCAATTCTTCCTCCAGAACAGGCTGAGCAGTCAGGTTGTGCACATCGCTCTGGACCCTGCTGATCACCTGACTCTAGGCGTGGTGAAGGTTTGGGGCGCCGGCAGCGTCAGGATCACAGAGGCAACTCTAACAGACTCAGAAGGGAAGCTGCATCAACTCACTCTGGATCATAACCTGGAAACTCAGGTCAGCAGATTGTTTGAATGCTCTTCATTTATATCATCATGATCACCTGATCTCCATGAAACGTGATCCCGTTATCAGTTTTATTTTGTTTTTAACAAACAGAATCGTATACCTGGGATCATTTATCTATTTTTCCTTTCTTCTCATTCCTTCTACAGGAGCTGATTTTAGATGCTACACCAAGGTCTTATCCTCTGCATCTTCCTTTTACTATCAACTGGAGGACCAGCACCTGAAACTTGTGTTTTGCTCGTAAATAATATTTATGTACCTTGTGCTTCGATGTCAAACCTTGAGTACTGTTAGTTTTGATCCTGTCATTAATGTGCCTTAAAGTCAAACTTTAAAAGACAGATAAAACAAATGTGTAATACTCTAAAAAACAACTGTCTTTGTTTTAATTTGTTAAAACTGAAAATAAATGTGATTTTAAATGATTATAGCAAAAAAAAGGACTAATACCATGATGAGTTTTTTATACACATCTGCTGTAAAATACAAACTGTTTTATTAAAATAAATCATATGTTCTCTCCCACGTGTGGTTGAAGCTACAAACTGTTTCTTCAGATTAAAAAGAATTGCAACAAAGTTTAAACTTTAGGTTCAGAAAATTAGTTTTTACAGTTTGAGTTTTTGTCATATAAAACATATTTTACGGATCTTGAAATAGATGGAGGCAGATTTTTGTCACTGAACATCTGCAAAACATTGTTCTGGCCCTTTTGTCACATCACACGCACAAATAATAATAAAAAGCTCACATCTTTAAGAAAATGTCATCCATGTTATTTTATACTTATATTAAGAAACTGCTTTCATCTAAGATTGCAGAGAAAAAAACCTTTTAGTGTCAATAAAAACGTCACTCACATTAATTGGCTCTTTAAGTGGAGTAAGGGTTCCCTCTGCTGGTTGATAAAAGAATTACACTTCACTTCATCCACTCATGCTTAGAGACGCATAAAACTTCCTGTGGCCTGCAAGCACTGAAAAAGGCTCAACAAGCACAGCTAAAACCCTTATTTGTTAAACAGTATACAGTAAGACACTGAAATAAAATAAAAAATTGACTCTAAGGGGTGACCTGTAATGCAGACTTAGATTTTTTGTAGTTTGTTTGTCATTTTATTGTTTGTTTGACAATATTAAAAAATGTTTTGCATTTGTAAAATGTTGTGTAAAGTGAAAAATATGTTCCAGCTGCAGCAGAAAGGTCAATGGAGTGATCACTTCAGTAACTCATTAAAAAAACTTTACAAATAAACATCATAGAGTGAATACCAGTTACTGGGGGTGTTTTCACCTGTCAACCTGCAGTGGCATTTGTAAAAAATGCCACATTTACGAAGTTTGTCTGGTTTTGGAGGTTTAATCTTTAGTTAGTGTCCTAACTCAGTCTGACATTCAGTACTGAGGTTAGAGGACGCTGTGGCTGCTTCTGCCCGTCTTCAAAACGTCTCTTCCCTATATGACGCTCACTTCCTTTATTTCATCTCTCTAAACGGCACACAGCTTTTGTTCTGGTCAGTGTTGAGTATCTGAACTATTAGTTTCTGTCAGACGCTTATCATCAAACTAAACATGGAAACTGTGGCTGGACTTCTGCTGCTGCTGATACAAGTTTCTCATGGTGAGCTCTTCACAGTTTTCACTTCATTTTTCACTTTATTTACTTTATCAACAATATTTCTGGAGCAGTAACTCTAAACAAAAATTATTGTCATCCGTGCTGCAAAGCAGTTCAAACATTTGAGACGAAGCGTCAGTTCTTGTTTCAGTCTTTAAATCAGGAAAACCACCGAAGTTGTTGACTTCCTCTTTTCTATTTTTTATTTTCTTATTTTACTTTTCTTCTTTGTCATGTGAGAGTATCTGTGCAATAAAACTTATAAAACCTCTTCACACAGTTGCTAATAGTAGTAACCACTTACAGCACGAGCTGATTTACCTGTAAGGTGAATCTGAACGTTTAACTTCCTGCAGTCTTTTTAAAATGCCATAGAGGGAAAATTCTTTCATCATTTAAATCTCAAATCTGTCATTTTAGCAATGCTGTTGAAATAGAAATTTCCTTTTTAAAATTCATTTACATCTAAGCAGAAATTGTGAAACTGACTCAGAATCCTCTCAAACCTCAGCTGATTTTGAGTTGTGAAATCACTTCACTGTGTTTAACCTGGTTTCTGTCAATTTACTACAGAACTCGTCTTGGGACATTTACTGTACTAAATGCTTTAACAAAACAAAACTCACATCTGAAATGAACATTTTTCAGAGTTGACTTAGCAAGAGGAACTAAAAGCTTCTGCATATTTCTCCGTCTGTGGTGTGTAATGTCCCTAGCAGTTGTGTAAAATGCAAATAAGTTTTATGTTTTTAAGTGTTGCGCTCAAGCTCCAAGTCTGTTTGGAACTTATCCAAACAGATATTTTATTTGCTTTGTTTTTTGAGACATGGCTTAAATATATCTTTCACTAATTTTAAAAGTTGCTTCTTAATTAACATGTACTCAGTTTGGGGTTTTTTAATCTGTTTTTAAATCGTTTTCTTTCAGCAACAGTGCTAATCATAAATGATTGTTCTTAAAAACAGATGAACTGAGTGAAATTAATATAAAGTAACTAATTCTGTAGGCTGGCTGACCTTTTTTCAGTCTGGATTTTTAGTTGAACTCTTAAAACATAATATATTATTCAAAAAGCTTCTTTTTTTTTTTTTTTTTTAAAAAGGTGCATTTATTGTGATGTTTTTTACTAATAAGAATAAACAAGAGCCAACTTTACTTGCTAAATTACCAAAATGATGTAAGTGGAGTTATTTGAAAGAACCAAACAACTAAACCAACCTTTTCCTCTGGGTCTGACAGTGTGACTGAAAACAACTATTTCATGTTTATGTGATATAATTTATGTAAATACACAAGACTGCCAAAGTATTTTTTACAAAAAGAAATATGGTTTTCAATATCAATATAATCTTTTGCTAAGAAATATTAAAGTTCTACCTGTTTTGGTCAAACCTTGAAAACAGCATCATGAGTGATCACTTTAAAAAATGCAATATGTCTTACGATCTGTTTGTGCTTGGAGGATGTGTTGTGAATAACTCTCTGTTACTATCACAACAAATTTTAGCTCAATATCTGTAAAATTCCCTGAGGTATGGTCATTTGTACGTTTGCTAATGTCAATTAGCTGTGGATGCCATTTTAAACTGGGTCAGCCTGAAAAGATAATCACTTGTGTGCATCCAATGATTACTTTCTGAGAGTTTAATTAAAATCCAACCCATGGTTAAAGGGATATTTTTGCAAACAGACAAACAGGGTTGACACCAACGGTCAAAGTTAAGGTTTTTAGCAAAGATGTTGTCAAAATGTTGAACACAAAGTATGTGTTGGAGATGATGGCCAGCCACTACCACACCTAATTTTAGCTCAATATCTGTGAAATTGCCTGTTTTAGCCACTTTTGTGTTTTTCTGAGGTTAGTTGACTGACGAGTATCTCAAATAAGATAAGATTAAACTTTATTGTCCAACAAGGTAGAAAATTTTCCTTCAACTCTCCAACCATAAAATAAAACAAATTTAATCTTTTGACTCCAAAAGTTGATCAGTTGTTGATGTACTTCTGAAAGTTTTATTAACATCTGGCCAGTGGTTCATAAAATGTTTTGCTAAGGATACAACAATGTATTTTTGGTTTGAAAAAGCTCCTAAATGTTTGCGTTTTTAATTTTCTATTTAATTTTTTTTTTTTGTAAGTTTCAGGTGTGGACACTCACTGTGATGCCAGACAGGATGGAGCTCAGTGTAATGGAACTGTGGGAGGAGCTGTGATCATCCAGCTGATGAACAACTTCTCAGAAATACCAAGATTCCAGTTGAAAAAGGAAAACTCAATAATACTAGTATGGAGAAACAATTCAGTTGTGACTAATACCTTAGAAAACAGACTTCTCAGTTTTCCCAGTAATGGAACATTTAGGATCAACAACCTGATCAAGAAGGACAGTGGTGAATATAAGCTTCAACTTTTTACTTCAGATGGGACACAAAAAGAAAACCGAACTTTTCACTTATCTGTTGAAGGTAAATACTTTCATACAAATGGTGAAATATAACACTGTATTGATAAGCGACTTCAAACATCTTGGACTTTGTGTAAATCCACCTTTTATGATCTTTTTAAAAAGTATAACAAAAGAAAAATGATCATAAATTATTAAGAAAAATAACTGTCTGTTTTTTTCTTGTTTAATTCCTTTTGTGAAAATAACAGACTCTTAAACATCACAGTAACTCTTAAACATTTGGCCACACTTCAGTAAACAGTACTTTGTGTATTTACATTACTGATACAACAATGACTTAAGATGATTTTTTATGTAAAGTGACCTGCTTAGAGTCACTTTAAGCTTTCACTAATTTCAGAGATTTCACTTTAACTGAGACTCACAGAAAGGAGAATTCCTGCTAACTCAAATCACTCTGTTGCACCAAATAAATTGTTGTGTTAGTCTCCTATGTTTGTCCTTTCAAAAACATTTGCAGTCTTTTCTGATTGATTATACTGACAGTATGTCTTTCTTTTTGATGCAGGCCAATCAAACTTTAGAGTTGGAGCGTTCTCTGCACTGGTAATTTTCTTAGTGTGTATAATAGTCATCTCTGCTCTGAGGAAAAAGCAAAAAAGAACAGGTACAAAATGTTTTTTCTGTACACACCTACTTACTATTTTCATTTAAAGAAAATTATGATAAATGTGATGTACAAAAGGAGTAGGAGAACACACTAAATGTTATTATGTTCTGCAAAATGTCTCTTTGGTTTGAGTAAATTTAAAGTCTTCCTGCTCATCTGCAGAGGAAGGAGACGACACAGAGTTAACCTACGCTGATGTCAGGGTGGTGCAACAGCCAGCGAGGACGCCAGTGAAACAAAAGGTGGAAGAAGTGGAGTATGGCGAAATCAAGTCGACGTTGTGATTTCCGTCAACTTAAACCAAGGACTACTGTCTGTACACCAAGAACAGGAAACGCACCTAATCTGAACTGCTGCCTGCTTTTACAAAGACTGAAACACTGAAGGCAGACGGAGGGAAACGGTGATGTTAAGGTGCCTGAAGGGTTTTCATCCATCCATTTCTTTTACCCGCCTTTCCATGCAGGGCTGCTTGAAGCCAGTGCCTATCTCTAGCTGTCATTGGGCGACAGAGGAGGGGAACACCTTGGACAGGTCATGGGTCCATCACAGGGTCACATAGAGACAAGTATTCACGCTTTCTCACACACACAGGGACAATTTAGAGCTGTGTTGGAAAATGTATTTTATTTTACTTTATAAATATGCTATAAATGCATAAATTATGTATTTGGTTTGGTTTTGATTGTGCATGCATGCTAAGGTTGAGAATGCAAATGACTATTTGCAGAATGAGAGGACTGTGAGAAGTGAAAGTCATAATGAAGTCACCTTAAGACGGGATGAAGAACAGATGACCCTGGGCTCACAGTGGTTTAATCAAATGCAGAATAATTCGGAGATATCATGACAGGACTTATGTAAGATGACATTAAATACTGGTTCAGAGGAGCACCTTTGGATCATCGTTTGAACTGTGTATGCAGAAATAAAAGCGCAGATTCCTAAAGTTATTAAAATTTACTTTAACAAGTCAATCTAATATGCATGGTTTTGCTCACGGGGAGGAAACAAAAAGGTGTCCAACAAAAACTCACATTTGCACAAGGAGACCATGCAAACTCCACACAGAAAGGCTCCCACTGTCAGGTTGGGGAGAGCTGGTCAAATCCAACATGCAGGCAGACAGAGAAACTCAAAGTAAAACTAATTTATTAACAAAAAAAAAAAAAAAAAAGAAAAGAAAGGCTGACAAGGCAGCAACTAAAACTAAAGAACAAAAACTTACAAAACCAGGATTGCAGGAACACGAGGAGCTGAGACACAAGGGGAACAAGACAGCACACGGGAGTGAGACTATGAACCAGCGAGGGGGTATGGAAAGTAACCGGGTTTTAAAAACTCAGGGTAACAAGTAAAAGGAAACAGGTGACTGATTACTAACAAGGGAACAGGTGTGGATGATGAGGCAGGTCGACAGAACTACTGAGGGAGAGTGAGTGAGTGATAGCACAAGGAACAACTAAACACTGGAGAAATCAAACATAAACAGAAGAAACAATAAACCCAATACAGAAGTAAACCAAAGATAACTAAATCCTGACACCCACAGCACAGAAGTGAACCAGAGACCTTCTTACTTTGAGGCATCAGAGCTAACAGCACCGCTGGGCAGTCCGTTTCTAATGAAATACTGTTAAATGTGTAAAAACATCATCGTGACATGTTTGCTGAGATGTTTTACGACATTAATAATATATATTTCTGAATTCCTCAGAAGAAAGTCGTGTCTTCTTTGTCATCTTTTAGGCTCCATCTTGTTGTGAATCATGAACTGGCCAGTTTTATTAAAACACCACACAACAGGAACAAAATCTTTCTGAGCCAAACAATTTTTGTTATTTGCTTTCAAAGTAGAGGCTTCCATTAACAGACTTGGCACATTTTAGATTTGACTCCATAATAATGACTCTCTCCAGTGCATGCATTTTTATTGTTATTGTTTTAATATGTGACATTTTTATTGTGTACCCTGTGTGCTTCTATTTGCCTTTTACTTTCCTATACACTGAAGGACAAATAAAGGCTTATTCTGTCCTATTCTGCTATGTTCTAGTCTTATTATCCATGTTTCCTATTTGTGATAATAATCATGGGTCAAAACGCTTGCAGAGCATTATCAACTGATTTCTTATTGTGAGGCAAACTTCATCAATGATTGGATATTTCTTTGAAGAATGGAGAATGACACTCTTTGTCTGCAAATCATTTGACTTATTAAATCACATTTTTCTATTATCCAAAAACAAAGCGGCTTGGTTTTGTTTTTAAGTTGGTTGTCATTTCAGACACAAAAATGTCTCGCTCTCAAGTAAAGAAAAAATAAGAATAATTGTCAATTGTCTTTTCAAACCTTTAATTTTGTTGAATTGTATCATCAGATGTGTTAATTAATAGAAAGTCAAAGTTTGACGAGAGTTATTAAAGAATAGGAACATAATTGGAGTTCATCATCAGTTCCACCACCAGGGAGGCACGAATAAAACCGTTTACAGTGATGTAAACACTGATATTCTCTGAGTCTGAGTGAATTTAGTAACTTAAAAAACCCTGATTGTGTAAAAGACAGAGGATAACTAAATCTTTTTGTATTCTCACACACAAACTTTTGTCAAATAACGTGTAAACTACAAAAAAAATTAATTAATTAAAAAAAACAGTACTTTTGGGACCAGATCTATTTTTATTCCCAGTAATGGGACATTTAGGACCAATAACCTGAACAAAACTGATGGTAGTGAATATGAACTTGAAGTATTTAATTTAAAGGGCCAGGAAACAGAAAAGGGAACAGCTATCTGTTTAACCCCTTACCACGTGGCGGCCCGCCCACGGACCGTTTTACTGCCTTTTCTATTCAAATCTGTATAGTTTTTGCTACATTTATTGTTTTTATGAACTTAAATTTCAAAATAGCGGTGTTTTGGCACCACTTTTGATTGACGTTTTGTCTGACCAACTGGGTTGCTCTCTGCCCCCCCTAGAGCCCCTCTAATTTCTCATGCGTAAAGTCATGAAAGTCTCCTCCCCTCATTTGCAAGCCTATAGCTCCGGTCAGTCAGCCCCCAAGCCGGTTCTGACACCACAGGCCGGTAGCCAATGAAATTCCGGTCACGTGATTTTTCTGGGAGGGGTTTGGAACTTTTCACAACTCCCAAATCAGTCTGCATAAAACGGTCTAAAATAGAGGCTGCTTCATGCGTCCTGCGCATAAATGTGGTGAAGACTGTTTTTTGTACTTTTTTCGACATAAAAGCTGGCGAAATGACCAAAGGAGATAAAATACACAACAGAAGAAGTTCTGGAGCTGGTGAAGAAAAGAAGCAGTGACTTTTTAGACCGGGATATAGCTGATAAAAAGAGCGATGCCTTTCTCGAAGGATAATATGTCCGTGATCAGTAAGTACTAACGTTTTTTTTCACAAGTACTCATTGTTTATATGCTGCTTACTGTTTGTATGTTACTCATTGTTTATAGACGGTGCTTTGTTTATCGGTGTGTGTGCTAAATGTCTGGATAGTTGTGAGTTAGTTTCATATTCGTAGTAACTATATGTATCATGCTAAAGTGTGCGTTTAGAAGTACTGACTAAAGTATTACTTGAGAAAACAAAAGTCGGACATTTTGGCCAGGGCGGACACTGTAGTTCGGGCAGACATGACGAAGCACAGCCATTTTTGTGTGTGTGTGTGAATGTATTTATAACTAATGAATAACAAATTGTTTTTTTTTTAATTATTTTTGTCGTTTGAGGCCTGCAAGTGACTCCGAGCCAGAACAGGAAGAGCTGAATGAGCATTCGGAGCGGGTGGCAGCTGTGACGTCAGCAAAGCTCCGGAGCTTTGTGCAACTAAAGGGGGCACCCTAAAAATATGTAACTGGACACTGAATTTGAAGTAGAAACAGTGAAATTGTTTGTAAATAGTTTATGTGTGGCAGTGGTTTGTGAGTAGTTTGTTGCAATGTAATTACTTTTTCATATTTTTTCAGTAAATACACGTTTTGACAAATTGAACTTGTTTTGGGACATTTTTTATGATGTACTTTAGAAAAAAAAGGTAAATTTTTGTGTTTCTTTATCCTCTACTGTATAATAATCATATTGAGAGTGACTTCATTTGTAATTTTGTTTTTCTTTTATCTGATTCCAAAGCTGCCATCTTTGTTCATTTCACAGGTCTGATATTTTTTCAAAACTTAAGGACTGCAAAACCTTTGAGCCTCTTCCTCAGAAAGAGTGAGGTTTTCCCAGTTTTTAGAACTTACCAAAATGTATTTTTTAAGAAATTGTGATCAGTAAAAGCTGTTACCTTTCAGACCAAATAGTGGTGAACAAATCCTTCTATAACTAATTCTCTGCATTGAGTTCTCTCCTCAAGAAGAAGGAGGAAGAGGAAGATATCATGAGACTTGAGTAACTCAGGTTATTAATAGAACCTGCAGAAACGTGTTGACTAGTTTGTAGCTAAAACCACAGTGAAACAGCAGACTGTGAATGCACATATTTAGGCATCTTGTGCATGTTTTACTCAAGACCTCCCTGTTGAAGAAAACTCAGATTAAATCTCCACCACAGTTTGTTAAACTCTCTACATCTTAAATATCAAAAGGTGTATGTTGTGTCCTGAAGCTGATACAGTGCATGTAAGATCTGTTATATTGTTATTGCTACTTCTGGTCGCTAGATGGCGCTGCTGTGACACCAGAGGGCAGGACAGCTGCTGTTGAGTAGACGTCATAGTAGATAGTAAGAAATGTCCAGAGTTTGACTGACCGTCTCCTTTTTTTTATTTACACCGGCCACAACAGTGTCCCTATGTGTGTGAAAATATGAAACAACATTTTAAACATTCAGCAAACTCTAAAAAAGCTGTTTTTAGGCATGATCTGCACCAATATAAACCCTTTCTAACAGGAGTTGTGGTTTAGTTGTGTTCCTGTGTTTCCTGTATTTAAAGTCTGTCTTTACTGAGTGAAACCTTTCTTCTGTTTCAGTAACTTATGTTTCCACTGAAGTCTTCGCCACAGTGTTTATCTTTAATACAAGATGAGAGCTTCTGTAAATAATCTGTTTGAGTCCCCATCAGTATCAGTAGGAGTCAGGTCGCCCCCTGCTGGTAATCTGGTGTTACTGCTTCGAAAGTGGGATTCAAGGTTCAAAAAAAAATACTGACATCTAAATATAGAAGCAGCACACCTCAAACAATTCATCTGTGTTCAAAACCTCCTGTTCATCATTTCTACTGTTGGGTAACCTCCTGAAACAGAAAGAGGAGGAAGACTCAGGGAAATATAAACAGACTTCACAGACAGAAAGTTTGCAGCTCAACACAAAGTGAACAAACATATTTATGGTCAGGTGGGGCCACTGAAAACCTTGGAGAGCCAACCTAAAACCAAAATCCATAACAGTGTTTCAGATGTGTTAATATACTGTATAAAACGTATAAACACAATGAGGTTGTTTTAAAGTCTGGCAGTGTGGGAGTCGGGGTGTCTCTTTGTGATCAGAGCCAACATCAGTTTCTGACTTTACAGCTGACCTGAGAACAGCACAGTCACTTCTCAACTCACTGAAATATTTACTGTCACTTTAAAGCAAACACTTGATGTAAATTACCATCTTTGAAGACTAACAATTATTTAGTATTTTATCCATCTGGGTTTTAAAGTTTGCGGGTGAGGAAACTTCTGTCAGACAACTGGCTGTTTTTAAAGGCAAAAACATTTTTTTATTGATTTAATTCAGATTTTTTTTTTTATTGTAAAATATAACTTGTCACACTTTTGGTTCAAAGAGGAAGTAAAACTCTTCACTTCCTTTTCTCGTCTCAGTGATGAAAAAAAGCTACAAACTTTGCTCTGTGTTTGGTTCAAGTTTTCACTCCTTCTCTGAAGCTGATCGGGAGCAGAACTCGCTGCAGCTGTTCACAGGAAAAGACTCACGTTGGATTTTAGAAGAAATCAGCTGAGCAGAGATGGAAACTGTGTTTGGACTGATGCTGATGTTGATCGCAGTTTGTCACGGTCAGATTTTCATGTTTTCATCATTTTCAAATGTTCTCATGTGGCTCTTTAATACCTGCTAATTTTAGGACTGAACCACATATTAGAGGACAATAATATACTGAGAGAATTAACTTTGACACTGTCTGCTGTGAAATAAAGCTGCTCATTTACAGGAAACTGTAAAATACTGATGTTCATCTTTTCTTCCTCTTATCTTTGATTTAAGTTCAGCTAAAACTGTATTTAATCTAACTACATATTGAGACTAATGTTTAAAGTTAAGATTCTTTTGTTTCTACAGTCTGTTTGAATTAGAATATAAGTATAAGTTGTGTTTTTTAGTTTCCATGGTGTGTTTGAGTTAGAAAATGAAGTATTTACATATATATATACAGGTTACATTAGTTTTAAATATATATACAGCTATGGTAAAAACATCACAATCTATGGATTATTTAAATATTGGAAAAACAGTCATTTATTCAGTCATTTTAAAATTGGAAAATGACCTTAGTTTATAAAAATTAAAACAAAAATATTCTTTTTATCTTGTAAATTGATTTTAATTCAAGGATTGAATTATTATTATTATTATTATTATTATTATTATTATTATTATTATTATTATTATTATTTCCAGGTGTAGAAACTTCCTGTGATGGCAGACAGGATGGAGCTCGGTGTTATGGAGCTTTGGGAGGAGCTGTGGACCTCCAGCTGATGGATGCCTCAGAGATAAAAAGATTCCAGTGGAAAAAGGGTGGCACACTGATACTTCAATGGAAAAACAACCAGATTATGTCTAATATCATAGAGAACAGATCTCTCTTTATTCCCAGTAATGGAACATTTAGGATCAATAATCTGAGCAGGAATGACAGTGGTGAATATAAACTTGTAATATTTGACTCAAATGGAACGGAAACAGGACAGAGGACTCTGCAGATGTTGATTCAAGGTAAATAAGTTTTTCTACCTTTTTGAATTAATAGTGATACATCTAAATCTGACATTGGACTGATAAAACACACGTCTGACCATCTACTGTATATCTTTCCTCTTCCTAATTGAAGAAAAAGTTAAATATGATTTTTTTTTTCTCATCTGTGGTTGTTTCTGTCAGCTCCTGTGTCTTCTGTCCAGCTGGTCTCTGAGTGTTCGTCTCAGGGACACATGAAGGTGTCCTGCTCCTCTGAGGGAGGGGACAGTCCTCAGTACAGCTGGACTCTGGATGGACACACACTGACAGACTCTGAGCTCCTCTTCAGGAATAATGAGACTAACATCATCGTTCTGAGACAAAACGTCTCAGGACGTCTGACCTGCTCAGTCAGGAATCATGTCAGTAATTTGTCCAAACAATTACTGTGGGATCAACCTGTGGCAGCTGACTGTGGTGAGTGAGAATGTAGGGAAAACAACTATTTGTCCATTTTGACACAGATAATGATTAATATTTGTTATTTTCTTTTCTTTAAGGCTTCATATTCATTAACTGCACATCTAATGGGACACACATATCTGAGTGGGTGTTTAAAGAAAATAACACCCTGTGTGTCGAACCAACAACAACAACAACAACAACAACAACAGGTCCACACAGTACTGTGGGTAAGGAGACAGAGTCAAATCATTCCTCCACTAACAACAATCAAACCAACAGTGATCCTCCTTGGTACATTAGTAAGTGAAAACTAACTCTGCTGCTGTAGATCATGCAATTTATTCTTTTTTTTGTCTTTAATCTTTATAAAAGCTTATATAGTGTTTGTTGTTTAATATCTGCGTTTCTTCTCTTCTCGGTGAAACAGAGCAGCTGCCGATAGTGGCCGGTGTTTTATCAGCGCTGGTCATTTGTTTAATTGTTGGCATAGCAGTTATCTGCACCCAGAGGAAAAAAACAAAAAACAACGGTACAAAACTTTACCCCATCTCATTGATTTCTCAGTTAAAAGACACCTGATTTAACTGTTATTACATGCAGCTTGTGCCACTCTTTCCTACAGCGGAGGAAGACGACCAGGAGCTGACCTACGCTGACATCAATATTGTGCAGCAGAGGGGGAGGCGAGCGGAGCAAAGAGCGATGGAGGAGGAGGTGGAGTACGGACAGGTCAAGATTTCAACAAGGCCTCGTCAGAGCGAGCCAGTCATGGATGATACTGTGTACGCACAAGTCCGTAAAGCCAGGTGATCTGGAGCATCTGGCTCAACAAAGACTGCCCTGCTGAAGCCAGATACGGGTATAAATTTATAAATTTGAGTTTTTAGGCCTCCTGCCTAAAACTCAACGCTCTCTGCATCCAGATGTTGCAAAAGAAGCTTTATCATGTGTATTTAGTGTGCTGTTTACAAGTTTTGTTGCTATTTCATAATATTAATTGTAACATGCTATTTTTACATAGTAAAATATTATAATTCCTTTTATGACTTGACCTACCTTAGCTACTTTTAACTTGATGTTATATAGTTTAGGTAATAAAACAGGTACATACTGTAAATGTTTGAATTTACCTTATTTATAACAGATTTGGTCTGCAGATAAAACAGCTTCGAGCCACAGTAAAGGTTTGTTAAAGACCTTAAAGTAGGATTAGTTACCGTACTGTGTGTGTGTCACAGCGTGCGTAGGACTTCACATCTGTGATCTTATCTTTAGTTAGTTCCAGAACGGAGAGCGAAACCACAGAAATAACTTGAAGTAAAAATAACTGGAAGTTGACACTAAGCACAAATGAGTTTCCATGATGTAAACACTTCTGTTTTTTGGAGGCCCGAGCGTTAACTCCTACAAAACGGTTTAAAAGTTTAAGAGCGTTAAAATGTACAGTTTTAATTGTGCCATGGACTCCGAAGTAAAATTTATATATACATTAGACACAGGTTTAGTTTAGATTCTCTACATGAAGACCACAGAACTAATTTAGCACAAAAAATATAGAAATAGAGTTAACCTCTCTGTATCAAATGTGCCCACAATTCTGCTTTATCTCCTTTTTGTTTCTAAATGTTTAGAAAAAAGCTACCTTTTCCCACTCAGAAGTATTTTTAGTGCAGAAAAATTAACCGCAAATGATTAAAAAAACATCTAAGCAAGGTTAGTTTCTCACATAAACAGTTTTTTTTTTACAGCTGAAAGTTCAAGAACTTGTGAGGAAATAAATGCAGGTTTGTGCCTTTAAACATCATCAGCTTAGCTTTTCTGTTTTTATTTTGATAACTTTGAATGTGGTTTCCTCTTCCTCTTCATGGGTGAACAGAAATGCAAAAATCAGAGATAAATATCAAGTTTGGTGGCATTTAGGTTATTATAAATATTTTTTTTTTTTAAAAAAGCTTTAATGCTTCAGAATTTGAGTATTTTAGGTTACAGACTTCAAATCAGCAGAAAAGAATCAACTGATTGTTTTTATACTGCTTGTTTGGAGTTAGTAAAGGAGACATTTTGACAAAAGTCTGCTTATTTTTTACAAACTATAGTTGCTCAAAAACATTCATGGTTAGTGAAATGATTCAAACTGAGCTAAAGCTGGACAACGTACAGCAAACAAATTGGTTGAAATATGAGCTGAAGTTGTTTTTTTAGTATTTGTGCGGCTGATTTGTGGAAACGTGGTGATAAACAAGCAGCGTCTCTCCGATAAAGGTCAAATAATAATCAGCTCTTTATTTTTAAACTACCTACATTAAAAAGGGTCATTTTGTTTTGTATCACTCCATTATCACTTAAACAGACATGTTGAGGGGATTTTGAACTAAAAACTGTAGAAAAGTGAGAAATGTTCTTGTAATTACCGACCATTATTCAAGCTTAATACTCGTCAGCATCACTGAGCTCCTGCCTCTTTGGAAACGACACATGAAATAAAAATCAAATCAACAATGAACATGTGAACACAGATGTTTTAATTCAAACTGTAAAATGTAAAGAGCAGAGACAGTACATTTTACTTTCATTGTACACGTGGGTGAAATGGCAATAAAGTTCTTTTTTTTAATTAAACCTGAATATCTGACTTTGGTTGTTTGTTGTGTGGAGTTCAGCAGTTTTCAGTAAAATCTTTAAACTGAAAAGTTTTAATTTGATCCACATACAGCAGAGTCCTAATTTTTTTACTTTCTCCTCCTTAGGGAAATAAAATATTACATTATAATGATACATCAATATATTGAACCAATTTTTACAATTATCAATACCAGTATGTCAACAGAGATCTTTAATTACCGTGATTCTTCTTGAATGGAACTGACATGATAATATTTCTCCACAAAAGGAAGGTCACAGGTTTGAAGCTCAGTGAAGGTTTTCGTGTGTGGAGTTTGGATGCTGTCCCTCTTTCTTTTTCATAACATTTTAAGCGTAAACACAGACTTCCTCCCACTTTAATAAACTTCAGCAACCATGGAAATCTTGAAATTAGCCACAATCAGACCAAAAATGCACAATGTTGTAGTTTTTATTTTTACTAAAAGTCACATTTTTGTTTTTATGAGCCAATATTGGTGACATGTTGATATTATTGTGCATTCAAATTCTTCATCACATCTTAGTGTTTTTTTTTGTTTGGTTTTTTTTTCCAAGTTATGTACACAAGATTCATTTGTTAAGTGTTGACTATGGTGACACTTTTGGTCATGGGTTCAGCTTTTACCTGAAATGTTTGGCCATTTACTTTCTGTGTGTTTAATCAGCGACAGAATATGTTTGGTTTTATGACTCAAGGTTAAAGGTTAACAACCATTCAGCTGACTTACAGAGTCATAAAATCACTTTATGATCCAATATAGTCTTAGCACCCTTAACCAACCACCTAAACTCTTTTTAACTCATAGACTCATATCTCCACTATATACAAAACTATGGGCACCAGATAGTTTGGTTCAGTTAGCTGTGGCCTTTTTTCTTATTTCTGCTACACTTGAAATCCAAAAAGATTCAACATTTGAAATATTTAGCTGACTAAAATGCCTTTTCGTACTTTCTCTTTCCTTATGAATCAGTCAAAAAAGATGGCCGCTCATCCTGGTTCTGGTTCTGCTGGAGGTTTCTTCCTATCTTGATTTTAGCTGCCTTAGAAAACTTTTACTAACTGGCGTTTTATATGTTTGTGTGCAGCATCCTGAAATGACTTTTGTAGTGAATTGGGGCCATATAAATACTGAATTGAGTTTTGAATAACTGGGGGTTTTATCACAGGTTCATGTGACGTTGCCTTGTTATGCCTTGTCATGCACAAGTAATTCAACCATAAAACTAAAGGCAGGTGCCAACTCCTCTGCGCTGAGCCTTTCACTAAATCAGCCAAAGATAAAGTCTTTCCAAAGAAAGAAAACTGTACACAGCCGTTTGTTTCATTATGGTCATTTATTTATACTGTACAGGGGCACGAGAATGAACTCATGCAAAGCTAAAAATATGAGCAGAACGCTTTCTGCTGCTCTGTACTTGTTTAAGCTGTGGTTTGAGCTCGTTAAGACATTTCTCTCTGCAAATGTTTCAGAAGATTGTGGTACAGTTGCTGCTGAGCTTATAACTTGTGGTCTGAACAAGTAACACCGAAGACATAAATAATACATAAAAACCCAGCTGTGCTGCTTTTTTATATAATGAGTAGTAATGCATGTTTTTAAAAACAGAAATTGTCTTGAATTTATGTTTAACAAGGGCTTACAGAAACAACTGGCACATATCAGCTTCACAAAGCAGAAGAGCACCAAGAAGATGGTTTAAATGAAAGGGTTTCTTTCTCACCCCTTCTGGAGGTCCCGCACAAATGTGGTCGGTACTGCTATTTGCATTCACTTGCTTTCAGATTGTTCTTCTTCTTTTTAAAGTAACAACTCAAACCGTTTCAACAAACTTTACCGCATGGAGACACTTTAACATTTTAAATTGAAGTTATATTTCAGCTACAGTAAGCCTGAAAAGGCTGCAGAGAAAACCAACAGTAATAGTTTCTCTGTGTGCCAGACACAGCTGAGTCTGACTCTACATCACATGTCATTTAGTTGAGAAAGTCTGTTTCGTTTTTTTTTTTAAATGTGGTTAAACTGCGGCGTCAGTGTCTCATTCCAAGGGCCATTTTTTTCAGATAAAACTTACTTCCTTAAAGCACTCACAAAATGGCAGCTGAAGATTTGAAAACAAATGCATTTTAAAGTTAAATGTCTCAAATCAGCCTCTTGCTGTTACTTTTCATATTAACACTTTCACACTTTCAGATTATTTATTGCCATAATACATTCTCAATCTATAATTCAGCACATATGTTTTAATCTGTTTTTATGATTTTCCTTTCTTTATTCGGTTTGTTTCTGCTGCTCTCTATTTGCTGGAAGAAAACACTTACTTCCCTAAAATTAAACATCAAGATTATTTTTGTAAATGGCTGAAGCTGCATTACTGCTTCTTTTCCTTTTTATTTTATTTTTTTTGTCATGCAGTTACAGTAAAAAAAAAAAAAAGAAATACAACCACATTTCTTTTCAGTGTTGCAGATAAAACATAAAAAAGCAGCTTTTTTTTCTATTACCACACAAAAAAAGTGTCTGATTTACTGGTACTCGCTAGATTTGATCAGTGTGGAGCTTCGCATTTTTTAAAAAACATAAAGTGCAGCATTATTGGGACATGTTAATGTGAATAATTATTCATGCTGTGGTCAACGTATAAAAAACAAAATGCTATTTACATTTCAGTCTCAGTCTTACTGAAAAAAACGCCACCTAGTATGCCTCTGATTTTATATCCCCCATGATGCTGCTGGTGCCGGGGCTGCTGGGAAGGTGGGCGTCGCCGTGCAGCACAGGTGGGGTGGGGGTCGTTGTGGAGGCCTGCTGGGAATGCTGCAGCCTCTTCTTGTTCATCTTCCTCTCCTTGGCTCGCCTGTTCTGAAACCAGATCTTAACCTGATGCACACAAACATGAGATATGGGCTGTTAGTACAAATATCACATATACTTTAAAACCTGCTACTTTTTGATATCTTAGCCGTGAAGTTTCTGCACGTCAGGCTGTATAAATTCGGGTGTTTTCGCTCGTCGCAGTGTGTCAACTCTGGCTTGAGATTAGAAATGTCACACTTCCTGAGAAGTACTCTGGGTGCTGCCAGTATTACACACACTTGTGGCTTACTGTGTGGCTCAATGAGTGAGCTGAAGAAACATTAACGACAATTAGAGCGCGGTGAGAGAAAGAGTGAGCATTTTGCCACTAATACTACTTTATGAGTTTGGCCACAATAACACATTATGGTTTGTTCCAAAGCTGGTTTCTCTGAAAAAGACTGAACAAACCTCTGCACTAATGTTGGCTGTGTTCGTTTTAACCCTAGATCTAGCCATGAAAATAACAACCAAAATAAATCAATTGATCAAAAAATTAACCTAGTCAAGGCAGAAGCACATTCTCCACTTTACTGCATCACTTTTCCTTTAAACCACTGTTGGTAAACCATTAATAAATGAGTTAACCAACTGGTGGAGCTGTGAATGTGGCATATTTATCTTTCTTGCTGAGAATGATTGTTAATCTTCTCGTGAATTGAGGGTCTTCCTTCTTTTATTTTTCATTTAAATTTATCTTTGTTTTTCAGTAGGATGGCAAAACAGATCTGACTATTTTTATGGGCATGCTGTTGTTTGCTGTGCAGAGCATGGTCGTAATGAATTATGCACAACTTTCACAGATAAAGAAGTCTTGATATACACTACAAACAACCATCAGTAACTCATATTTGTACGGTTTTGTATTAAAAGAATAGTTCAGATTTTTGAGTGGTATTATGTGAAGTGGTTATCAGTGATCAGTATCTTACCTGCAGTAAGATGTTTTACCAGTTTGGATTATCAGGCAGTTTTCTCAGGGGAGACAAGCTAACGATTAGCCCGAATGGGGCCAAGACCAAAGTGGATTGCTGCCACATTAAAGCAACTCCAGTCCAAAAAAAATCATGATAATCCTGTCAGAAGAGCCCCAGGTTGCACTGGAGGAGCTACAGCTAGCTGCTGCTGCTACTTATGGTCGCAATAAACCAAAGAATTTTGTGTAAATAACTGTTTAAATCAGCGTAAATGTTTATAAGATAACATTTGGATAAGCTGCTATGAAGGTTTTGAGATTAGAGTTGTTTTAGGATGACAGCACCTCTCCACTGAGAAAACTTCAAAGTCATATCGCTCTGAGCAATTTCTATTGTCACTAAGACATTGATTAATAAAATTGACTTAAAAAAAAACTTAGAACTAGTCCTTTAATGTTGCCTTCACAAATGTTCAACTTCCCCATGTTATAACACTGTTTTTTCAAGTGCAGATGTTTCTTCTACTCTTTAGCCTAAAGAACTTCATGTTCAAGATTATCAAGTAAAAAACTGAAACCTTTCTTGTCCAGACCACAGTCCAGGTTTCTTATTCCTCTCCATCCTAAATACAATTGTGTTATTTAAAATGTTCTGAAAAAGTCATCACACATCTGAGTCTGTTTTTAATGCTGTGAGGGCCCAAAGATAATGCCCCGTTCCTTTTCAGTTCTACCGTTTTAATAAACTAAAATAAATGTATTCTGCTTTATATCTAACAAAAATGGATTCTTGTTTCTGTAAAGCTCTGTTCCTACAGATAAAATCTTAGTTTTATCCTCCTAAAAATGCATAATTTCCCACCAAAAACACAAAGAAATTCAACCGACGTTTCAGCCCGTCTGGTCTCTGTTTCAAAGGAAAGTGTGAATGCTCAAAAAGAGGAAATGGCACATTTTACAAACTCATTAATAAACATCCTTTTTTTTCTCTTGAACAGAACATTCTGGGGTTTTACAGTTACACCCTTCATGATCTCCTTTGACTGATAAAGCAGACAGGAAGACCATGAGTTATCGTTGAAAGCTTCAGAAGCTACTGTGTTTTTGAATACCTTTAATCTTGACCACAAAGACGTACTACCGATTTAAATAACAGAGGAAAAAATGGATCTAAAAATACCTCTAAATATGGGTGTTTTTAAAGTCAGGGGGTGATTTTGGTTTTCCTTTACTCTTTCTTCTTTTTTTTAGTCATGTGGCTGTGTTTCATGCCCACTCATTTCTTTTGTTAGCTCCTGCCGTTCACATCGTTCCTCTCACCTGTCTCTCAGAGAGGCCAAGAGCCATCGACAGCTCTGATTTCCTCCTCATGGTGATGTAGCGGTTCAACTGAAACTCCTTCTCCAGCTCCTGCCGTTGGTGGTCAGTGTACACCACCCTGTACTTGTCCTTCGTTCGAGTCTTTCCTCGTGAGGCTGAATTAAAGGGGGGAAAAAACACACACGTGCACATTTGTATGTTTAAGTAAATACTGTGCAGTTGTTCAGCTGTGTGTAACAGTTGGGCCTTCCTCTTTTTTTCTGTAAAGTAGCAAGAAGGAATGAGTCAGTGAGTCACACGTGGTGCAAAAAAAAAAAAAAAGGCCAAACACGTCTAGAGCCAAGTTCAACTTCAGGCGCCACTCAAATCCTCATCAGCTCTATTAATCACGCTAAATATAACTAATGCAAAGACTCCTCGCTGCGCTGCCTCTCCTTATCACGCTGAGTAGTGTTTACACAGCGTGTTGTCACAGGCGCCCCTTCTTCCACTGACACGACTGTTCACTCTGAGAGCTATCGATTAGAAAACGCGACCATGTGGCGGCATCGATCGGTGCGGATCCATGCACACTCACACACAGACACACGAGCGAGGGCTTAGTGTTTGGTTTGAAAAAATTTGGTTTGGCTTCCTTCAGACTTTCCGGAGTACTATTTGTCAATCCTCTGCACCCACCCGGGGAACAGAGAGGGCGGGGAGTGACAGCTTCATGGCCACCACTATATTAGCTTTACAACTCAGGCCATGCTGCCGGAAGCAAGAGGTGACAGCATGAGGAATGTAGGTGTGTGGTTGAGATTACTCTATATGTTGATACTGTTGTGATCTAGGAAAATGAGTTGCACCATGCTGCTTGACATGTCACTGTGCTGCACAATCTTGTGATTAAAAAAAAAAGTTCTTATCAAGATAAAGCTTTTCCTGTTAGTGTAATAATTTGACGTGTCTGATGTGTGATTGGCTGCAAGAGAATTCAGGCAAGCTTAAACTAAATACGGTCATCTTAATGTATTTCAAAGAAGGAAGAGGTATTTCTGATCCTTATAAGGCGCTTGAACCAGGGTCTTCATTTCGAAAGTCTATACATTATGCAACTTGATGTCTGATGTTTGTCGCAGATCGAAACTCTAATTTACTGTGTTTGTACAGTGGGGCTGTTTGATCATCTGAATAAAATGTAAAATGTAAAATTAATGAATGCAGGAGGGGATTGTTTGCTTCAAGTTTTTTTAATAGATAAACAACTTCTCCATGAGATGTAGGAAGATTTTTCCTTAAACGCCAGTGAACTTTAATTCAACTTTTGAGAACGCATTACATGTCAAAAACCAATTATGTGGCGAATATGTTTTGATCTGAGTCTTACATATTCTTGTTGAAATACTTTTGTGGAACTAACAGCAAAATAACAACAGCTGTGGTATTTTCACCACAAAAATATGATGAAACTTTATGACACAATGCAGCATAATTTCAAATACATGTAGCAGCTGAGAACTCTTCATTGTTTACATTAAATCAACTAGGTTTAATATTGTGCTTTTTTCCTGTACATTTTACACAAATGTAATGTTCTAATGGGAAGTTTGTGTCTCTTCAACAAATGAAAACTGTAAAAATAAAAGAAATATACTGTTTCCTAACTTTTTGGTAATTAAATGTATATACTGTAGATTACAGTGATATACTTGTTTGATGTAATGGTCTTTTACTGTTAATCAGTTTGAGGGTATTTTACCATCCTTTTTTATGCACTTTTTATATCAAATCTTTGAATCTGACTAAACTGATATATATAGTTTTTTGTTTATTTCCGTTTTCATACATGAGTCTGTACAGTTTAGTCAGTGTATTTTCCTTAATGTCAACAAATAGCATAAATAGGATGTCACAACAATAACTTTCTGTGATCCTTCATTTATTTTCCATACGTTATCAATCAGTTATAGGCTATTTATTGGGCACCATGTTTGTTTTTATGTGAAAAACATCTCGTTTGTCTGAGTAATATTTAGAAATTTAAATAATTTATTTAGACAATGCATCAAGTAAAAGAGTCTGCTGTTTTCCATGTTATGATTTCTGTTTTTCCATACTTATCCGGACCAGGAAAAGACTCAAATCAAATGCCATATTTTTAACACTGTATAGACAGGTGGGCTACATTTTCATACCTAAATGTACCTTTAAAGGTACTAACAACAAAGCTCCTCTGCCTGTAACCCTCAGGTAAAGCTGCAGTAACAAGCCAGTGCACCTTTTTAGGGAATTCCATTACTGTATCCTGATTTTTTTCTTTATGAACACTATTTAATGTATAAATATATCTTGACTGTATTTATAATTATCGGGCCGAGTCCTACCTGGGAGTGTGTGTCTGATGGGCTCAGGTGGTCTCCTCCTGGAGCTGAAGGGGTCCTGTCCTGAGATGAAGCCGTAGGGGGTCAGTGACCCTCCTCCGGCAGCGGGGGGCGCGCTGCTCAGCTCCGGGAAGGAGAAGCCGACCTGCCCGCCGCTGGGGCTCGAGCCCGGGAAGCTGAATGGAAACTCCTCCCGCGGGGCGTTGATGGGGTTCCAGGCGCTCGCGGACGGGTCGACGACCCCCGGGACGTGATGCTGAAAACCGGTGAAGTCATACGCAGGCGGAAGGTACTGACTGTTCAGGGTCAGCGTCTGGGCCGGGTGTCGGACCGACTGGGAGTTGGGGTACATCCCGGTGACCTCGCTCGACAGGTGAGTGGGGCGGGGAGGGGGGCTCTCAGGTGAGTTAAACCTCCAGGCTCATGTTAGGCCCCACTCCGGCTAATAATGGCACTCCTGTTTTCACCTCAGTCTAAGGTTCAGGACTACAATCCGAGCACTGAGGGATACACACCTTTATGGATTTACTGCCAAGGAGTTCAAAAGTATCACGGTGACGTCACGCCTACCTGAGACTCACCTGCCTGCCGGTTTAGGCGACGTCAGGACAATGACCCGAGCCTACCTGCTCTGCCCTGACAGATAAGACCATGTTGTCAGGTGGGTTCATACCTGTACAGGCACGTAGGACTGGGATTTTACCTCTGAGATTATAAATACAACAAAACCCCAAGAAGGAGTTTAATTAAAAGCATTTTCTTAAGGTCTAATCTTGTGCTGCAGCTTGTCATTTTCAGACCCATTATAGGAAAGACAGTTGTTTTATCATAAACCCCCAATAGGATGTTGTTTAAAATGTAATTTAAAACAGAATTAAGTCATTTACAAATCTCACAAACCCATATTTTATTCACAGTGGATCACAGTATATAACAAACTAAGAAATTGTTCCTTTTTTTTAGGAAAAAAACAGGGCAGAGCCATGTTTCTCACAGTGGACCATCCCCTTTTCTTTTAACACCAGCCATTAAACATGTAGGAGCTGAGGAGACCAGCTGCTGAGGATATGGAGGGAAATGTCCCATTCTTGTCTGATGTAGGATTGTAGCAAAAAATACAATTACAAAACTTGATTAGTCTGCCTACAGCGGTTCCTACTTTGCCTCAGTCTGTTTTAAATGAGCTTTCAGCCTCTCTAAAATGCTCTTTTTCTGCTCAGTTTTGCTTTTGACCTTTTGCCAACTTATTGCAAAATGCTCCTTCAGCTGTTTCTTATTCGTACCACTTTCTTTTACAGCCTTTTGTTCCCACTTTCCCAAAGTTTTTGAGATGTGTTGCTGACATCAAATACAAAATTACCTTATTTATTCCCCCCAAAATGGTGTAATCTTTTAGTTTAAACATTTGATATTTTTGCTGTGTTGCATTGTGAATAAAATATGGGTTTTTAAAAATTGCTAATAATTGCTTTCTGTTTTTATTTACATTTTACACAATGTCCCAACTTCCATATTTTTGTAACTTACATATTTCCACTAATAAATAATATAATAATAATAATAATAATAATAATAATAATAATAATAATAATAATAATAATAATAAAATATAGCAATAACCCTTGAATAATAATATAATTATGTAACTAATTTTGTTTCCTTTCAATAAAATAATCCTGAATTGTCCCTGTCCCTTATCCTCTGCTGTGAGGTAAATATAAATAAATACTTTTTCAAATCAAATTCTAAGTGTAGCAATGCAAAAGTGAAAGTAAATAACTGTTCCCCCAGTTCTTTTTAAAGTATCCAGAAGAGGGCAGCAAAAAGCCAAATACCTGCAAACTTATCCAGGTCCAGAGTTCTTTAACATCCATCCATCCTTTGTTTTTTACCCGCTTCTCCTTTCCGGGTCACGGGGAGCTGGTGCCTGTCTCCAGCAGTCACTGTGTGAGAGATGGGGACACCCTGGACAGGTTGGAAGTCCATCACAGGACCGAGTTCTTTAACACTGAATGTGTTATTTTCTAACATGTTTACTCATCTTACCTGTTGCTTTACTTTGTGTCTTTACCACTGTGTTCACAGCACTTCATTAAACAGCTCCTTATAGGCTTGCACAGATATGTTTGTTAGATCTGAATCTAACAAACATTCATCAAAGATTCATGTGGGCATCTTGGTCAAAACGGTCGTTAATCTCTAATCTGTTTGTAAGAACGCCGCTGCTCGTTAATGGACATAAAGCGTTATTGTTCCGAACATTAAGTGCAACATAAACTTCACAAACACTTTATCAAAAGTGGAAATGCATAGAAGATTGCTACTGAGTAAAACCAAGTTTCCTGAAAAAAGATGATTGTGGTTTCAGGTTTTACAGAATACATAAGGGAGTATGGGAGGGTGCAGTTCCTGAATCTCCGAGTAAAATCACAGCATTTAAACAGTAAAACATCATTTCGCTGTTGGCGTGTCCCTGTGTGAAAAAAAAACCCTTTTTTAGCTTAATGAGTGGTTACTTTATGTGAATATTCCACATCCAGATTCTGTTTAAGCAACACAGGTTGAAGATTAGTCACATTAAAGCTCATTCATGGAGAATTAATAACATGTTTCTGTTCTCTTCGACACTTTATAAGATCACATGTGTTCAACAGAGATCTGCTGTTAGAGTCCAAGTTTTTTTTGTTTTTTTTTCTCGCTCCTCATTCATCCCCTTTGACTTGTTCCGGTCCAAAGAATGTCCATAAACAGCCTCACTGAGAAAGTTTACTTTTTTCAAATGAATAAGTCAGCACCGTTTGGAAGTGCTTGTTTCACTGACTTTGTTTTTTTTTTTTTTTTTTAATATCTTCATCTACTTATCTTCAGAACAGGACAGGATATTACTTTTGGTTTAACTGATTTCTGTGGTTGCTCTAATGAGGCAAACTTTTCCTTTTTGACAATTTTTCATGTCTTAAACTTCAGATAGAAAACAGGATCACAGTCCGATCTGATTCTTAATCACAATTCATCCCTGCCACGCTGCCAGAAACAGATTTGTTCAGTAATCATGCATGTTTTTTCTGTTACCCAGCTGCTTTTATGAGTATGAAGAATAAAGTGCTGACAGGATGTTAGTTCAGAGAGAGGAAATAACTGAGGCAATGTTTCAGGCCAAGTTTTCTAATATAGTGCATATTCCAGAGTACTTTATAACTCTCTCTCAACATGTATTTGGCAGCTTTAGTTACTAATTACACTCAAAATTGTGATTGGACCACTGGTATTCAACCTGCTCGACTTCTGTCTTCTTACAGGAAGTAGTGTGCTATAATTTATCTATATATGAGTTACAAACAGCTCCAGGAAATCAAATAAAAAAGGTATCTGGTTTCACTTCAGTAGAATGATTTAATATCTCACCAGATAAAAAAACATGTCTAAAAACTGACTCGGTTCACACTTGGTGGTAAAGTGTGTACTTAAAACGTTGTGCAATCGGATGTCAATTACCCATGCTGTATGCACACACACACACACAGCCATGTCACACTATGAGCTGTCAGATGAGCAACCAAAAAGTCATCAGCAGGTCTGCTGATGTTTGTATACAAACAGCAACACATTCAGACATCTAAACTACATCATTATTGACATTAATACAGTTCAGAGCCATTTGAGTGCATTTTTGTGGAGTTACCTAGCTGACACAATATAATAAATAAATATAAATGAATAGTGACTTTGCAGAAGATTTTAACCTTAACTCTGCACAATGCGCTGACAGTCATTATCTATTCTCTTCGCAGCTTCACAGTAAATTTAACATCAGCTCTGTGTTTATTTAGGTGAATATAATGTGACATAACACTGCTCAGACTGTTGCTCTCTGATTGACACAGCACATCATAGTGTACAGTGACCACAGCAAGTCCAAAAACAATCAGAACAAACATCAAATCAAAGAGACACTCACCTATACAACATCCAGTAATCCAGGATGTAGTCCAGACAAAACAGACATTTATATTGAGAAGGGTTTATATTTAGAAGGATTTTAATAAATAGTTCATTAAAACTTTTAGCCGAAAAAAGCAAAACAAATCAAACACAAAAACCGGACTATAGCTCCAGAATATTCCCAAAGATGGCTGTCCGCTCTGCTGCTTGTGTGGAGTGACATCAGTTCAGTTGGAGGTCCTGCAGTACAGCTCAGGACGGATTGTGTTCAGACTACAAAACATATACAGATAAAAGGGGATCCAAATATGGTCCGGTCTTTTTTAATGTGCATTGAGGCATTTCAGACCTCTATTTAGCTTGCATTGATCACAATTGATTAGATTAAAACTGGTATAAACAACATTTTAGATGCAGTAGAAGTACTAGTTTTATTATGGTTGGTAATAAAACCCTTTAAATTGGACTCAACATATTAACCACAATCCACAGGGTAAAAAATTGTAAATAGTTTTATTTTTACAGGTATGGAAATGTCTAATTTCTTCAGTCCACCACAGATCTGTGAACTGAGGGATCAGAGATTTGTTTCTTGAGTCTAAATTTAACATAACTGGCTGCTCACGACTCCACCTGGAAAACCAGAAGAATAGAAAGGATGATGGAAACGAGGAGAGGAGGGGACAAGGGACGAAAGTGGGGGGAAACAGGGATTTGGGAACCTCAGGATAACTTGGAATCCTGACAGCTGGTTCCATAGAAACAAGGTCATACTCAGGAAACCAGACTGCAATCCAGTGCAAGAAGTGCAAAACACAGTTCAAATGATCCAAAACAGCCGATTTGCAATAAAACACACCAAAAGATTAGAGAAGTAAAAACATAAACAGTCAACTTTGTGGGAATGATTAGATTGGAAAGCAAAACACAAAAGAAAAAAAACTAAAGTTTGATGCTGACATGTGGAAACTATCACAAAACAAGAAATGAATCTCAAGTATATATTTTTAAGGTGAGTAAAGCTGATTTGTCTGCAGCTGTTCAGATTAGCTGTGCAGAGATGTAGCAGAGTGCTGTATGAATGTGTGTGTGGATGGGTAAACGAGGGCACAGATTGTGTTGTAAAGCGCTTTAAGTGGCGTGGTTGGCGAGAAAGGCGCTATATAAGTACCGTCCATTTAGTCCATTTAGCTGCGTGAGGATACAAAGGGATGTGTAGTTTTCAGGTGCAGCACACCAAACTACAAGATGAAGTGAATCCAGATTCTATAAAACCATCACACAACTAACCAGCTTTTTCATATTCATAATCCAGTAACACCTAATATTGGTTGTATAATAATACTGTCGTAAAGCTTACACTAAACAAAGAAAAGCATTAAGAGGATAGTTAAAATATTTTGAAATGGGGTTTTGTGGAAAGGTTATGAACAATTAATATCTTACCTGTTGTAGATATTCTTTGAACAGCCTCAGTTTGGAGAAATAGAGTTTAAATCTGACTCGAATAATGAGCTAATCCAAGCAGAACCAAGGGTTTACTCAGATTAGCTGTGAGTTTGCCAGTCTGGTCAGATTTAATGACTGAGGTTGTTCAACGAGCTATCTACAGCAGGTGAGATACTATTTGTTCATCATCTTTCCATAAAATCCTCCTTTATAATTTGAGCTATCACTTTTATGTCTTTGGTTTGGGAAAAACTGTCACACGAGAGAATATATTTTGTGTTTTAAACATTAAGAGTTATAACAAGTTACTGAATCTGATTATTTATTATTGAACCTAAAACTGAATTTATTTAATGCCTTTAAACTATTTGTATTTGGTTGTAAGCCTAAAACAATGTTCAAAAACAAGCAGGAATCTGCTGGTGTCATTGTTGTTGCCTGTAAGAAAAGTCCTTTTTTGGACTTATTTTTATGGTTTTGTCTCCATGATAGTAAATGATTCAGTCACTGAGGAGCCTCCAAGTGTTTATGAGTTCAGCTTGAACATTTTCCTTCATCTTCATCCATCTTCATCCATCAGGGGCGAGTCGGGTTCAGCTCCCTGCCCCTTCCTCCCTTCCCTCTCCTCTCTGCCTTTCAGAATCAGCAAGATAACTTCAAGTTTTATCTGAAACCAAGTGGAAAAACAAAACTGCAGCAGCACGAACTGGTTACCCTCTGTTTTTAGCATCAGATCCAATCAGCAGTGACAGAAAGCACTCTTTACTCCTTCAGATAGACTCAGCATTGTTGCAGCAGAATATTTGGGAGTCCAGTTTGTTAAGGGCTCCACTAAGCCCCGCTGCCAAATATAGAGGAATAGAAACCCCCCTTTATGGATTCTATGTCACACTCCATAGTAACAACATGCTAAAATTATACATGTTAATAAAATGCATAAACATCCTAACATTCTACATCCTGTTTTTGTGCTGCTGGACTTTTAAACAGCTCATATGTGGACATTTTTTTTAAAGTACTGCATGAGCTACAACTCTGTTATTTCTCAATGATCTTAGTCTAAATCTCTGGCATAAACTGCAGGAACCCTTGGCCCCTCACTTCTAAGTGTAGTTTCTTTAAAATTACAAACACCTTTTATGTTTTATGTGGTTGAACTGATAGATTTAGAGGAAATTAATGAACAGGAGGTGTTAACCACATGCAGGTAAAATTAGATCAAAATGAAACGGGACCGTCCTGTGGGGTGTCCGCTCCCTTCCTATCTAATAACCGGGGCTGTGCTGGCTCTCTAATTACTTCTAACAGGCCTTTTAGATTTACCCTCACAATTAGAGGAGAACATGTTACTGTCCAATTTAGCCCCTGTTCCCTCCTCCCTTCGCTGTATGTGCCTGCTTGTTAGAGAGAAAAAGGCCTTGATCAGCAGTCAGGTTTTTTCTCCTCCTGTCCTGGGAACGGATGAAATTAGGAAGAGAGCCAATATTTAGGAGATGTTGTGCGCATGCATGGGTTTGAAAGAGTGAGGATAAAAGAGCAGAAAGGAGACACAAAAGAAGAGTGAGAGTGAAAGGAGGGTAGTTTTTGGAATGTGGAAAAGAGGGAAAAAGCAAGGAAATATGACAGAGAAGAACGTGATGAAAGATGAAAGATAGTTATTTTGTGTTTAATAAGTTTTACATCTCATTTTAGCTGTGTAACCTTTTAAATGGGGTACTTTCCTGAGAAACTGAGACTTCCATGTTTGTTTCCAGGGCACCATGAGCTCTGCCAAACCTTTTTTTCTCTCTCTGCCTGAACCTCTCACTCTCACTCTTTCTTCTCATTGTGTTTGTTGTTTTTATGGAAGGGATAGACGCAGTCCAGATCGCCGTTGCCAATAGAGACTGTCCCAGTTCACCTCCAGCGGCTCGCCTCTCCTCTCCATTCATAAACAAATCGCCACAGAGCCTGAGACCTCGGAGCTGCCGTACCTGCAAGAACAACAAGCAGAACTTGATCTGTGTTTTTTGAAGTTCTGAACGTCTGCCTCTTCTCTCATTTTCATGAGACTTGCCCATGTTGCTTTTTTGCTCCTCTCTGTTCACCAACACCCCCCCTCCCTCCCTCATTTCTCAGCTCGCCGCTCACTCTCTGCTCTCTGGGTGTCTGAGAAGGACTGCGGCTGCTTGTCTCCTTCGGAAACTTTTTTTCTTCTTCTTCTTCTCTTTCTTTTAAGCTTACACCACTCTCTCTGCAGGCTTGTTTTGTGAGAAAGGAGTGAGACCCCCATAGTGCTGTGATTTGACTAAACAAACGGCCCGGCTCAGAGCAGTACCTCCTCCTCCCAACGGACTTCTGGGACAGCACAGATTAACCTCAGACTCTGAACATCTGAGGGATCTGCACATTTGAAGCAGCACATCCTGTGGAGACTACAGCTGGAAATCTCTGCTCTGATTTCCGTCGGCTGGCCGGCAACTTTCTTGGACAGAGGGGAAAGACTCATCTGTGCCTGTGGATTGGTTGTGAAGGTAAGAGGTGTTTTTTCATCTCCAAGAATGTATTTTTTTTTTTCTGTTGGGAAACTGTTGGCACAGATTGGAGAAGTTCATTCAGACTGCTTTGCAAACCCTGAAACATCACAGCCTAAACTGGAGTGTTCGGAAGCAGCAAATCTCTTAAATTTAATCAGATTCAAGTGGTTGAGAAGAACCTTTCAGCCGGTTATGTTGTGTGTATGCTGAGGTGTGTGTCACCCGCATCTTTTGACTGTGTAAACACAAGCACCACAATGTGTCAGAGTGAGAGCAACCTGTTCAAACATCAACATGGCTTGCATCTCTGTACACAGACACCGTTTTACGTTTTACAAAGTGCAGCTTTAACTGTGTTTGTCTTCTCGCTCAAAAAAAATGTTTGACAAGGTGTCAAAGGAACACACACATACACACACTGGGTTTTACAGCCTTTTTGTACGCACGCCACTTTGTGTTCCGCTGCTAAAGAGCTTGTTTATACAAACCTCTTCAGTCACCCTGAGAGAACCAACGATCTCTCTGATAGAATCAGTCTTCTCCACACAGAAACACGTCCGGATATCAGAGCCAGCATCCGTCACCTGCGTCCTCTTTAACTACACATGAATTCCTTTTACATACTGGCCTTCTTTTAGATCTCCTGTGACCGATAAACAAGCCGTTGAATCATCTTCTCTTCACAGGAGAAGGTTTTACTACCTGGAATGAGTTACATTAGAGTCATAGCTGTGATACACGTGTTCCAGGCATGTCTAATCTGACACATGTTCTGCACCTGAGAGTCCTGTAATATGCGGCCGCTGTGGTTTCCTAACTTCTCAGTTTGGTTTATTGCGCTTCCACCTCCTGGATGCAGATGATTCTTGTGAAATAAGTGCATGTTTTCAGTTCTCCACAGCTACATATCAGAGTTTCAGTTTGACAGTTTTAAATGTTGTCTGACTCTGTTATATATTCCAGTCCAGATGCTGAGTAATTCTTCTGGAAAACTGAATTTATGTCATGCTTTTACTATTAACAGTCTGGGAGTGTGTTGCGTTCATGTCATACTTCTGCACCAGAGCAGCACATTCAAAACCGCTGGATTGCTCTGACACATTTTCGCAACAGGGTTTTCAAATTTTTACAAGGTTATATATCTTTCCTGAGCGATGGGGATTTTCCTCGCCGTGCGTCAGGCTGCTGGTATGCATCACAGCTCCTCCGCTCTGCACTGATGTTACGCACCGATTGGGGTCCAACGTCCCCCACCACCACCTGGCCTGGACCTACTTCTTACTCATCAGCTGTTTCCTGGCACTCTCTGCTTGCCAGCCGTAATAAGAATAATGTGCTTCGCATTATGACCAGGCAGAAAACTTGCCAGCAGCGGTCTCTTTCGGCCCACATGTGCTCCGCAGTGCCGATGTGTGACAGTTTGGGCTCAGGGCTCAGCAGAGAGTGATCTCATTCTGTCCTCTGGGGATTTATTCTCTGTTCGATGAGCTGAATGTGCAGCTGTTGAACTGCTGTACCTAGACTAAATACTGAATTTAAATGCCTATTTATAGCAGGGATCATTGATACACTGATTGAAGAGTGTGTCTTCACTCTGACTCATTTCCTTCTGGTCAGTTATTGTGTGACTCATTGTTCATCGTTCATATTTTTCAACTGAGCTGTTGTTTCCTAACCAAAGAGTCAGTCTCATGTCCCTTTTTTAGCGTGCTGTTGCTCTTTTACTGCTTTGCTTAGACTTTCTTCTTGAGTCGATTAGCTGTAATGAAGAGCACTTAGAGGTGCGGCAATAAAGCATCTCGTACGGCTCCAAATTCATCTGCCCCCCTCCCACCCTCGTTCCTTCCTTCTTTCCCTCCCACCCACTCAGGCAGAGCTGACAGGCAGCTGCATCTCATCTTTAGTCAGGAAGTGCAGCCACGCCAACAGGACAAATCATTCATGTTACTGCATCTTTCTTCTCCCCTTTTTGTTAGAAAACATAAACTTAAGGCAGACATCAGAGGCAAAAGACTTAAAATGTGTCATTTTCTCACAAGTACAAAGAAAATAAAACTTAAGGGCATTTGTTCATTTACACTTACGTGTACTTTAGTCCAACGGTGCCTAAACTTTTCAACTTATGACCCACAGAATAACGCCATCTCTAGTTGAAATCTATTAGCATTGATAATTAGCCAATTAATTAAGAAAAGAATGAAAAAGAATGGCATAAGACCCACCTGTTGGTTCATGACCCACAGAGGGGTCACAACTTCAACTTTAGGAGCACTGCTTTAGTACAACTCCCAATTTCAAAGCTAGAAAACTTCTGTTTGGGATCGTTTATGAAATTCAGTTGTTCTTTCTGCTCATCTTATCACTTGAAAAGTGTCATGCTGAGATTTAAGCACCAATTAAAGGTTAGACAAACTTTAACCCTAATGAAGCAAAAACCAACTATCATTTGAAGACACTGTGGTGCAATGTTTTAACCAAAGAGTGCAACCATTCTCCCTCTGTCATGTGTGAAGACCAAGCAGATCCTCAGTATTTTCTGCAACAAATGAAACAAATTCTGTAACTAGAAAAGCTTTTTGAACCAGAGATTTAATTGTTTTGGTGTTTGTTTCTGTTCCAGAGATCTGTCATTTAAATCTGAACAGTGTTTTAGATTTGGATGAATCTTTCAAACAATTTTCTGTTATTTCATAAAGACACAACAAGTTCTTTTCTAATGCTAAACAAAGTAGAATACAAATTTTCCACAGGAAGTTTGTGTCTCCATCTGACTCTTTTCTCTCTGGAGTTTTTGCCGTCCGTTCCAACAAAAACATGTTGGAACTGGTGACACCGAGCAGTGGGAGAGGACGACAAAGGAAAACAAAACTGCGCTCTGCTTTTACAAGATAAGAATACTCTGCACGGCTAAAAGCAGAGAACAAGTTCAATTTTTATTGCCAGCCACCGGAAGTAAAGGCGAGGGATAGTGTTTTTGCTTTTGTGTGTGTGTGTGTGTGTGCGCATGTATATGTGTGTGTTTGTGTCTGTGTGTCTGTCTGTTCCCAAAATATCTCATAAACCACTGGACGAAGTTTATGAAACTCACAGGAAGTAGTCTCTGGTTGTACATCTACATCTGTTTAACTTTTGTTGTCAACCCAATTTACGATGGCCACCACAGCTCTCAAACCTGGCTAACACAAAAATTGCTACAACTCTGTTAGTTTCACACATACAGAGCTAAAATTTGATGTGGTAGTAGCTGAGAGTCATCTTCAACACTGACTCTGAGCATGATATTGCATGGGACAAGGTTTTTTTCAAGGTTTGACCAAAACAACTAAAGACTCTGTAATTTCTTAGTCTAAAAACCGACATACATTCCTTCAAGGAATGCTAGCCTTTTAACTTTGATTTGTTTTTGATTTATTCAGAGGTAACATCTATGAAGTATACGCTGGTAAATGATAAACCTAGAATGATTTACCACAGCAACCCAAAACGCACAAATTATGTAGGATTTGTGATTCTCCATAGACGTTGCATCTTGTTTCTTTTTGTAAACATTTAAAGGAACAAACAGAATTTAAAGCCAGTTAGTTTTAATTGTTTTCAGCTGTTTCAGTTTCTGTTGCTTTGGTGTGTGTGGGTGTGTGTGCAGAGGTGGGGGCACACTTCATTTCTCTTGGGGTTGGGGGTCTTACTGCTCACTAATTTTGTAGAGATGGTCAGCATGCAGAAAAAAAAACAAAGGAAAAACTGGAGGGTGTGTCACTGATGCCAGCAAATAAATATTTCCATGAGCTGCGCATTATTTGTTCAAACTAACTGGTACATTTAAGTGTGGCCCAAGATTTTACTGCCTATAAGCGGAGAAATGAGGTAAATTCTTTCCTTTTAGTTTTTCATCCTTTTTTTCCTTTATTAAAGATTCCAGTTGAGTCAAGATTAGATCATTAAGCTGATATCTAAGAGTTGCCACATCTGAAGCTGCCACTCTGCAGCCAGGAGCTCTTTACATCACTCCCCCCTCCCCATTCCCCCACCACTACAAACGACATTTACAACTCTGTTTGAAAGGCAGCAAACCAAAATCTGCGGTTTTCCCAAACATGTGTTTTTTGGAGCACGAGCATGGAGCCACTTTGGTTTCAGAGACCAGACCTCACATGCTCTGCATCCGAATCCGAAAGCCAACCAGACTTGATTTATCAACAAGAATAACAGTATATCTGTTTTTAGTGCTGATAATGCAAACTCGAGATGGCTTCAGTGCAGCGTCAGCCTCTTAGGTTACAACGCACAAGCATTTTTCTCCGACGCTGAGCCTTTTAAAGTTCAGTGTCCAGCTGTGTAACTGAAATCTAGCTGGAGGTCAGCGCAACTGTGTCACAAATCTTCACAAAGTATTTCTGTCAGATAATATCATCATAGACAAAGCAACCTCTTTGCAGCCTCTGTCTAGTGCAAAAATATTCCAAATTTGGCAGAAAATGTTCATGTATCATTTGTTTTTATACAAAATGTAAATCTTTTGAGCCTGAATTGCAACACCAGTTATGACAAAGAATTTGGACATTGTGTAAAATGTAATTAAAAACAGAATGCAACTATTTGCAAATCTCATAAATCCATATTTTATTCACAAAGGGATATAGTAAACATATCAGATGTTTAAAATACAAAATACACCATTTTTGGAAAATCATAGGGTATTTTTGAGTTTGATGGCAGCAACACATATCAAAAATGTGAAGCAGGGGGCAGCAAAAGGTTGTAACTGTAAGTGGTACGAATAAGAAACAGCTGGAGGAGCATTTTGCATCTAATTAGGTTAATTGGCAACAGGTCAGTAAGAGGACTGGGTATAAAAAGAGCAGTTTAGAGAGGCTGAATCTCAGGATCAAAGATGGGCAGAGATTCACCAGTCTGCAAAAACTGTGTCGAAAAAAAGTTGAACAACTTTAAAACATTGTTCCTCAATAGAAAAGACTTTGAAATTCCCATTTTCTACATTTCATAATATCATCAAAAGATTTCAAGAATGTAGAGAAACAGGTTTTAACACAAGATTTTTTTTGCTACGCAAAGAACATGCTAAAGAGGAGAGGGACCATCCAGCCCTCAGTTTAAAAGCCTGCTTTGCTGATGGTATGGGGGTGCATTAGTGGCTCTGGCATGGGCGGTTTACACATCTGGAAATGCACCATCAATCCAGAAAAGTATGGGCTATAGAACAATATATGTTCCCATTCAGACAATATGGAAGACCATGCATTTTTCAGCAAAACAGTGCTAAACTGTTAAAGCAGCATGGCCTGCAGTCCAGACCTCTTACCAACAGAAACCTTTGGCTCAACATGAAATGAAAACTCCAGCAAAAAAGATCCAGGAATGTTGAACAGCTAGAATCCTACATCAGTCAAGAACGGGACAACATTCCCTCTAAAACCTCCATCGCTGCTCTCCTCAGTTCCTACATGGTTACAAACCGCTGTTTAAAGAAAACGGGGTGCTTCGCAGTGGGAAGCATGGACCTGTCCCAACGTTTCTGAGATGTGCTGCTGCCATAAACTCAAAACTACCTCATCTTTTCCCTAAAACAGGCACAATGTCTTTGTTTAAACATTTGATTTGTTTACTATGCTACATTGCAAATGAAATCTGAGTTGAGGAGATTTCAAAATCGCTGGATTCTGTTCATTGAGATTATTATTTTCAAATGAGTGGCTTGTAATGAACACAGAGGACTGTCACCTGTGTTTCCCGAGACTGCACACGGTTTGTTGTTATTGTGAAGGTTATTATGGTTTTCCTTCTGTTTGGATTTGCTTCGCCTCATTACTATATCAGTTTGTTTTTAACCACAGCAGTCTGGTGTTTTTAACAAAAACACTGCTTATCCGTCATCAGATTGCAGAAAAACCGTCTTACCACCTAACAGGTAAAGATAATATATTGTAAGATTTTTAAAAAATGGACAGTATTTCTCTGGAGCAACACCGGAGGTCAGAAATAGAGCTTAAAGAAAATATTTAGTCTTTATAGTAGACTTGTATGTCATCAGTTATAGCATGCATTTATTCTAGCTTTGCTTGTATGTTCCTTTACTGAGTCTTGACAGTTTGAGATGTGGGCACTGATTAGTGGTTTCAATACTAAACAGCTCAGCTCCCAGAAATCCTCCCCCATCTCCTTGTTGTAAACACTTGAGTTGATTTTGGAGGATACTCAAACCGTGGCAGGTGATGATGAACTGTCAATGAAAAGAAGCAACATAAGGAGTATAAATATTTTAGGAAATAGCTAATTAAACAGTCGTCCCCTTAGATCTGGTGTGAATAAAAACAGGAAGTGGAACCAAACCAAATGCAAAAAGGGAAGACTTTTCAAAATAAACCAGGCAAATAAGAGCTGAACATAAACAATGGGAGCTACGAGGAAACCAGGACTAGAGCTGACTAAAATAAACAAGATGGAAATCTGAAAAACACAAGGTCAACACAGAACAGAATAAAAACCCATAGATTTTCTCTGATTTTCTTGGAGAAACTGTCTCATCAGCAGCCCTTCTTGGGAATTTAGACACTTATTTTTTATGTAAGTTCAGCAAAGTGATCTCAAAGATGGATCTGATATTATTTGGTGCCACTTCGACCCATCGAAGTGTTTTAATGTCCTTATTTACTTATACAACACTTGTTCAAACATATGTTCTTTATCACATTTGCATTTCACTGACCTGCTTGAGCTCCTCCATGTCACCATGGAACCAGCGCATTGAATAAATACAATATAAACTCAGTATGCATCAAATTTAAACATAAATCAAACCAATTATAAATCCTAAAACATAAATTCACAGGACTGATGATGGCTAACTTGTTTTTATTATCAAAACACGCCTCAAAACTTGGATAAGAATCTCAGGAACTATAATCTCTGGGCTATTCAACCTTTAGGAATATTTTAGAAACGCTAACTTTTGCATATTTATGAACTCATTGAGGTAAAAAATAAAACTAATTTCCTTAATGTTACTTCCTTCCAAATTTCTCTGTGGAAGATTTTTCAGGGTTTCCAGGTTTTCTTTAGAGAACGTTTGCTGGAAAAGGAGCCAAGCCGAGCTGATGACAAAAACACTGTTGTTCTGATATAGAAACATTCTTGACTATTCTGGCACCGCATGTTCAGACTGCTCAGACAAGGAAACCGTGTAAGGTTGGGGCTTGTTTTAACTGGCTCCAGTTAACTGAAACATATATATATAAATACAACTTGCTTTTAATGTTACAGCAAGAGCATTTCAATGGAAAATGCTGAAGCAAACTATTTTGTGCCGCAGTGAAGTTTGCACATAATCAAAGCCTCATAGCCTTTTTTACAGTTTGACAACAAAGAAGCGAGGATGTGGCAGCAACTTAACTGGTCGTGTGTAGTATCTGTTTTAGTCATGATGGAGTTGGCGGACACTGCAGTCTCCTGGGTCAGCTGCAGTGCATCGTGGGTCTGCTGCTCAGGGACCAGAAGGTCTCCCTCAGGAGGGGGAGAGGGGGGAGGGGAATAAAAGAGGAGGCTTGTTTTAACAAAGATACTATGGGTCATTTTTTTCCCCGCGCAGCTCCCCAGTCCTGCTTTCAGATACGTCACAAAGACCTGTTATCTCTAAACAAAATTAAGACTAATATAGTCTGTATGTTTTTTCTAATATATCACGTTATTTGTCTTTAAAAAAAAAAGTATCAGTAAGCTTGTCTCTTATTGGAGCTGTAATTGTTTGCTTTGGAAAGAAGTGAGCTCTGAAGTGCAGATGTTTGTTTTGCAGATTTCATCTCCCTGCAGAATAAACCCCGCTGTCTGTGTTGTCAGACTGTTTGTGCTCTTTTTCTGCTCTTCCACTCTGCTTTGATGTGGTTTCTCTCATAAAGTATATTCCATGTGTCTTTTTTCCCCCCCAACTGTCCGGTGCAGCATTCGCTCTGTGTTTTGATAGCTTATCATGCTCTGTCATTGGTTTCTTCTCGCATGTGATTGGGAGTTTTTCTTTGTTTTCTGCACCTTGGATCACAAATTTACACTGTTTTCATGCAGCTTGTCATTTAAAGATGTGTTTTTTATGTTGTTTTTGTTTTTTTTTTACTCATTGTGGCATCCTTGTGTTTGGTTTGTGGTCTGCTGTGTCAGGGCTGCATCACACCCACACACACAAGGCCAGAAAATTTCCCAAAGCAGGAAGTCTGAACTCTCCAAGCTCCTTTTTTGGGGGGGTATAATCATGTTGCTTTTGTTATAGATTACACTTTTTTTTCTCCTTCCC
>NC_051438.1:16321335-16324853 GCF_001649575.2 Kryptolebias marmoratus | reverse complement strand
CCCAACGATTGCAGGCTCCCCCTGGTATCCACAAATTCAAGCAATTGGCTGCAAATATGGTTTAGGCAGCAGTTCCCACCTTATCGAGGACTGCTTTATCACTGCCAGATGTTTAAAGTAAAACATGCAGTTCTGCTATAGCTAATCCCAGGAGTGGACTTACGCACTCTTACTGCATCCCGGGGCCGAGTGTGGGCCGCCTGCCTCCCGCTGAGGCCCTCTCTCTCGTTAGCTGGTGACACTTTGAGTGTAGCTGGTTTGTTTATGAAAAGCGGAAAGGGTCAATCAGTCGCCAAATTCCCAGCATCTGTGGGAAAACTCATACAGAGTGATAACAATTTACCCCTTCTGGTGATTACTGTGCCATCGCCGACATAAACATTGTTTGCTTTTCTCAGACCTCCGGGATTACTGCGGGAATGCGGCGCTCCGTTTCAAAAGCCCTAAAGGACAACAATAAACATCTGGGCTGAAGGAATGTTTTTCAGATTTCTTTTTAGGGTCTCTCTTTTTCTTTCAGACCGTTTGACTTTATTTGTGGACGCTGCTTACAGTAAATGACTCTGTTGTCACCACGGCTCATGCAAGAAGCATCCATGTGGTTCAAAGATCAACAGGCTTTAAGAGTTTTTTTGCAGATCACTGTCTGCTGGACTTCTTGGCAAATTAACTGTCCTGACATTTACTCTGAGCACCAACAGATTGCATAAGAGCTTTGTTTTAGATGACACTTTCAGGAACTAATCATTGGATGTACATCAACAACTGAATAACTATTGGAGTCAATCCAATTCAAGATGGCCACCCCAGCCAGTTGACCTCAGAAAAACACCAAAATGCTACAATTCAGACAATTTTCTCGATATTCTGCGAACGTACATCTACAGCTGATAAACTTTTGAACTCAATCCAATTCAAGACGCCCTCCACAGCTAACAGACCTTAAAAAACAGAAAAGTGGCTGCCACTCAATCAGTTTGACAGGGATCGAGCTAAAAATGAATGTGGTCGTAGCTGAGAGTCATTCACAACACATACTCAGAACATGCAATCTTATGATATTGCAGGAGATTGCCCAAAACATTATTTTCAGTGTTTGACAACAACAGCTACAACTCCATTATTTCTCAGTTTAAGATGAGCTTAGTTAAAACTTTGGCATGAAAGGCGGTGGGTGATATGCATTTCTGCAAGGAATTCTAGGCTTTTTAAATTATTGTTCGCTTTAGGCTGTTTTGGTCAATAATCCTAGAGTGCACGTCAAAACTTTAAAGCCGGATTTCTTTTCAAAGCCCTCTCTTCTTAGCCCCCCACTGCCCATTGGTCAACAAGAAACCTTATCAAGTTGCAGTAGCTAAACATTATTTTTCCGTTCCTCCTAAAAACTAAAAAAAAAAAGTCCTAAAGTTTTGTTAAATAAGGAATGTTTTTCCACTCTTTGATCTTAGATGTAAATGCTGCAGAAGCTTTTACCGTGGCACTTATTTCATCTAAAATAGTATCAGTGAAAATCTGATTTGTTGGCTTCAGTGATGCCAAATGACACATGCCTTCGGCGTCACATCGTTTGGCTGTTGTCCCTCCAAGTCCTCTTCACTGACACTGGGGTTACGGGCTTTAGTTGAGCGCTGATGAATGGCTTCCTCACCCTCGTTTCTCTCCTCTGGGGCCCCGGGGATGAGGTGACCCCTTCGCTCCTGCCGTCATCACCAGCAGAGTCCCGAGTGTATCGGCGGTCCTGGGAAAGTTTCAGATTAAAACTGTGGGAACGTGAACTGTACACAGATAGCAGCGACAAAAAGGGAAAAAAGGAGGGACAAGTCTGTTTGTGTGTGTGTGTGTGTGTGTGTGTGTGTGTGTGTGTGTGTGTGTGTGTGTGTGTGTGTGTGTGTGTGTGTGTGTGTGTGTGTGTTTTGAGAGGGGGACATTTGGGCTGTGAAACATTTGTGTGCTCTCTGCTCAGTATGTGCTTGCAGCATGAATTATCCTTCAGAGAGAATGTTTAAATTTGCATTTGGAACATCTGCAGCACAAAAAAAAATAGAAAAACTTTCTCTCCATCTGTCCTGCTCACTATCTATCTGTCTCTCTCTCACCTCTTTTTATTAGAACCAGGAGGCGGAGGAGGAAATGGGCCAGTTGTGATTCTGGAGCTGCTCGAAAGCCTTCCAGCGCTTCGTTTTGAGAGCGGAAGTGCCAAAGGCAGTTAATTTCTGGAAACATGTTTCTGGTTTGAGCAACTGACTTGAAGTTTATTGCAGAACTTCAAAACTAATATGGACTTTCAACTTTCTAAAACCTTAAGACATAGCCACCTAAAAAATATTAAAGCAATAGTTCAGGTCTTTTGAAGCAAGGTTATGAAAAGGTAATATGTTACCTGTTGTATATAGCTCTTTGAACAAATAGGGTTTATGACGGTTTCCATTTGTGCTCAGAAGATGGAATTTCCGTGTTCCAAGACGGAAAAACACCAAAACACCATCAAAGTCGGCATTCCGTCTTTGAAGGTCAGAAATTCATGACCAACCCAGACTTTAAAAATCCAATATGGCTGACTTAAGCATGGATAGCTGCAGGAATAAATGTGTTGTTTTAACTTTCGTCAGTTTCTCAGGGCTGGCCAACCACTGTTAGTGAACGCATTTCTACAGTGTTTGAATGTACAACATGCAGATAAATCCATTTTTATTGGCTTGTATTGCTAATAGTAGTTAGCCTGGTTACTGTAAACCCAGTAAACCCTACTGTAAATGGAAGGCTACATTATTTCTGACGGGATTTGTTAAGTTAAAGGCTAGTCCCAATAAAGCCAAAACCAGAGTGGTTTACTGTTGCCTAAAAACAACTCCAATCTAAAGAAGTTCATAGCAGTTTATGTGAGTGCTATTTAACATATTCATCAATTTGTTATTACCATAAAATTCTGTGGTTACTTGCAAGTGCTAATAGCAGTAGCAGCTAGCACTACCAGTTCAGTCAGGGGCACTTCCCGCACACAATCATGGTGTCACATGACCTTTCTTTTTTAAGCATAAAATAGCTAATTACAGCTAAACATGTTAGAAAAATCAATAGTCAAACATACAGCACCAAGACCTACAACTTTAAACAGAAGTCATTCAAAAAGCTATCTACAACGGGTGAGATGATAGTTGTTCACAGAACCTCACTTCAAACATTTCTGAACTGTCCCTTTAAGGCTTCAAAAATATATTCATTGATAATAAAAATTAGGTTCCAGTTCAGATGCTGAGTAGATTTCAACACATGATTTATTACACAATGAACTGAAATAGTCCTGAGTCTTAAAATAGTCCAGTGGAGTAAAAAAATGAAAATAAAAAAAAAAAGTTAAGTGGAGTAAAATCTCTTCGAACATTTCACAATTTTTTTTCAGCTGACTCACTCTCTTCCTCCTCCACCCTCGCTCTTCCCATAACTCGCTCTTCCGCCCTCTTTTTCTTTCCCACCCTCTTGCGTTCAGGCCTGTGATCCATCCTTAACTGTTTCCAGAC
>NC_051438.1:16277865-16321245 GCF_001649575.2 Kryptolebias marmoratus | reverse complement strand
CTCCAAACATAACAACAAACCACCCCTCCCCTCTTCCATCTTTGCCTCTGACCTCCTCAGCTGTGAACTTCCAATGTTGGGGTCTTAAATAGTTAAACTTATTGATGGAAACGTTACCAAATCGGTTCTTGGATGTTGCATCAGCGTACAACATGATACCCGTTGTAACGCCACAGCAGCCTTTCCCGTCAGAGCGAACGCCCTCATTTTCACTTTTGTTTACACCAAAACCAATTAATGGCTCAGCGTGGCTCTAGAATAGCTCGGTCGCAGCATTGTTGTCGGTGAGCGTGCTCCAAAGCTGCACACAGTGACCCGTTTGTTAGTGGGCAGGATGCTGGTGAACCTGGGGCACAAAGGGGTGGACATTGTTGCTCTGTCTCGGTGCGGCGAGGCATCAAATGCCTCCTGAGTGAGCTGCGTCTGAACCTCAGATTCTCTGTGTCAAGAGAGAAAGCAGCTTCATGACGAATCACATGCTTTTTGTTTTCTCTTTGTCCCTGAAGATAGGCAAGGCGTAACTTCATTCTTATGAAGCAGAATGTTTGGACATACAATTTATTGTATTTTCTCCTTTAATCCAACCCACTGGAGCTGATTAATGCAAGAGTCAATCCATCACACGATATTCATTTTAACAGGAACCAAAATTCAGACTTCCTGCTGTTTTGTTTACTTTAACTGATAAATGTTGCCATTTTTGACTGTGAGTCATCTGTGTTTTTGTAAAAGTTAACCACGACAGATTTCTCAATAACAAATTTTTTAATTGCTAAATATTAACTGAGATTTCTCTGCCTTTGTATCGTCTGTTTGCAGAATAACGTGGTCATAAAAAGCAGCCGCCATGAGGAGGGTGTCAGCATTCGTGCTTCACCTGACACTTACATTTACAGGTGGGCATTATATTTCATTCTACCAACAAAAAGTGAAAATGTGTAAAACGATGTAGGAGTTGATGTGAAGGAGAGCAGATACTGTGAACCCAAGCTTAGGCCAGCTGTGTCACAATATTCATTAAGTCAATAATTCTCAAAATGTCTAAACACAGTTTTGTTAATAAGTTTATTCCCTTATTAAGGAGATGTTACACATATAACAACTATTCTAAAATGTGTAATTTATTGATGTTGAGCTAATTATAGAAATAAATGTAGAGATTTTTCACAGTAGCTTTTTTGAATGAGTTGTAAGATAACACAAGTCTTTGATGCAAAAGAAAAATGATGCATTCAGAGTCGCCTCTTTCATTTTGGCTCTTCTTGTCAATGACGTGCCCCCACCCCACACACACACAGAATAGTCACACACTGCTCCAGAGAGCTTATATCCTTCACCAGTTTGAGATAGAACAGGATCCAACTTACATTGTTGATGTAACCTCTGAACTCTTACTGCCATGCCTTTTTCCACCCTTCCTTAATGACTGTTTTTGTGGCATCCAAACTGCAGCTTTGGTGTATTTCGGCGCTGAAGTGTCCTGCCTTGATATCACACCTGATGACAACAAGTTCGTCCTGACTCGAGGCTCCACTCTCACCCTGACCTGCTCCGGCTTCTCTGAGGTCATTTGGGAATTCAAAAGGGACAGCATGTCCGTCTATCTGAAAGGGCAAGATGAAAATGGCCATGGATATTACGAAATTGTGCAAAGGGACGCCGTATCCAGTGTCCTGACGCTGAAAAATGTGAGCTGGATGCATACTGGTGTGTATCAGTGTGTGGATGTCAACTCCAGGGAAACTAAGGATGTAACAGTGTTTGTTCCAGGTGAGGTCCGGTTCATTTACCTTCTGGTTTCATCTTTAACCCTCTTGAACTCCTCAAATGAGAGAGAGGCAAAGAGAGGTAGAGAAGCCCTTGTAACTTCAGGTCAATTTGACCCGAAGGGCTTGTGAGGGGAGGGTTAAATGCCACCCGACGACTTACGAAACTAAAGAAATTGCACTTTCTGTGAAAAACAGCGTGAATGCTGAGTCTCGAATGGCTTCTCTGAAATCAGCTGAAGAAGCTGAAACTGAGTTATTAAGGCTAGAGAGGTGCAGAATTCTAGCAAAACACTGGCTACGAGCTAAAAGTAGAAAAAATCTAGTTAAAAGCTAAAAGTAGTGTAAGAAAACTTAAATTAAACTTACACTAAAGCAGATTTTAAAGATAACATGTTTTTGAATTAATATAGCGATCTCAATGTATTTCTATGGGGAAAATACTGGTAAATGTAGTTCAATATATTGAAAAGTATATGAGTTACAAAATCGAAATGTCAAAGCACCCAACTCCTCCATGAGCTGAACGTTTTCATACATGAATGACTAATATATCACAAAGTACGCAGAAGTAATAAGATTATAAAAACATAATGAAAAATTAAAAATAGGAAAGCAGTTTTTTGATTGTTGCATCACACGTCTCGCTGCAGATCCTGAGGAGTGGTTTGTAATGAGCCCCCATGGCATGGTGGCAAAAACCAGTGAAGAAAGCGTCGTCCCGTGTGTGGTCACCAACCCGAACATCACTGTCACCCTGCATGAGCGGGACACGGACCGGCTCATTGCAGGCCTGTACGCTCCCGATGAGGGGTACAAGGCGCCGCTGGAGGACAGGACATACGTGTGTCGTGGAGAGCTGAACGGGGAGGTGAAAGACTCCCAGGATTTTAACGTCATCAGTATTATCGGTAGGTCAAAGAGTTTTGTAATCATATTTACAGTAACGTCAAAGAGGAACACACACAAGCAGTCAAACAACATTAGCTTCATACATTCAAGCTGAGCCAACACCCAAACTGTAACAAATAATTCATCTGTTTCTTACAAAGACACAATAAAAAAAAAAAACATTCTGTCAGGTGAATATCTTGTATATTTAACGATCTCACAAATCTCTTGTGGTAAACTTTCTGACTGGTGAGAAGATGAAACATTATCAATCTCAGAGTTCCTTGTTTATCATCCACTGCCAAAGGCGATCATGTTTTTGTGGCTCTAATGGCTACAACTGAGTGAGTTTTACATATACTGACCTAAAATTTAGTGTGGTAGTAGCTGAGAGTTATCTTTAAAAGATATTGTAAGCATTGTCACATTCATGAGAGCTCACAATATTTCATGAAACGGTACATAACCCCATTTACAAAGTCTCTCACTGTAAGACTGTTTTAGTTTATAACCCCGGCAACAAAGATGGCGACCGAAATGTGAGTCTTGCAAGAATACTAGGCCTTTAATCCTTTTGTAATTGATAAATGCTGTGATGTTAGTGCAAAAAGTAAAAAACATTGATGGACATGTTGCACTTTCATGGAGATGTGAACCAAAGAGCTCAAAGGTCAAACCTAGCTGGGACTTATTCAGATGTTGTTTACTTCTGCACTACTTAATGATTAATGGTCACTGAGGTCAGCCTTGCCGCTCACTGGTTTGTCATATCTCCTTCCTGTCTCAGTGTCTGAGACCATCGATCCTTACGTCAACGCCTCAAAGACGGTCCTGAAGCAGGGCGAAGCGCTGTCTGTGAACTGCACTGTGCACGGATCCGACCTGGTGCTGTTTTCCTGGGATACTCCCAACCCGGAGGTGAGTGGGAGTGGAGCAGAACAAGCGCTTTTGTTCAGCTTTTCCCCCTTTTGTAATCCCCTTGCGTCCTCATGACCGTGCCCAAATTGTATCAAGATGTGGAGACACACCTCGATTTGGATCCTCCTGTGAAATTGTTCTGACAACACACACAGCATGGGGATCTGTGATCTGTTCCCACTCATATGTGTTTTTAATTATTACTATTTTTATTAACGCCTGCTGTTAAAAGGCAAAATGGGGAGATAATATTTTTGCCTGTGTCCGTCTGTCTGTTAGCAAAATATCTCATGAACCACTGAACGGATTTTATTGAAACTGTCAGAAAGTTATCATTGGATGTACGTCGACAAGTGATTAACTTTTGGAGTTGACCCAATTTAAGATGGCTGCCACCGCCAATTGGTCTTGGGAAACACAAAATTTTTTATAACTCAGCCAGTTTTACAGATATTGAGCTAAAATTTGATGTTATATTAGCTGAGACTCATATTTAAGTTATACTCTGAGCGTGACATTTGTGTTATTGCATGACATCGCTCATAACTTTATTTTCAGGGTTTGACCAAAACAGCTGCAACTCCATCATTTTTTTAACATGACCTTAGTCTAAAACTCTGGCATGAAAGTCGTGTTTTGTTGTGCAAATCTTGACTTGCTTATAGTTTGATGATATTCTTCAAGGTAGAAATGATTTCCCATCCTTGTTGTTTTCTTCTGTCATGCAGCAGATTGAGGCTGAGGCTCAGACCTACGTCTCGCCGCCCATGAGCATGCACTCCTGCCTCTTCTTCCCTCACGCCACCGTGGCCCACAGCGGAAACTACGCCTGCCATGTCTTCGAGAGCGTCCTCAGCCAAACAGCGTCTGCCAGCATCGACATCATCGTGCTCGGTCAGACACACAAACGCAAACCGAACAAAAACAAACCGATTCGCTGCAGATTATTATTATCCTTATTATGACAGAGAAGACTGGTTATTACATTAACACTGGGAAGTTAGGGGAGGGAGAAAAAGCTGTGTTTAAAGGAAATAAAGAGCAGTTTTTTTTGTTTTTGTGGATTGTGTGAAATAAACCTCTGACACGGTGTGAAACGCCTGAGTGATACCTTAACACCTGCAAATCACGGTGACTTTATATTTAGACTTTAGGTGAAGATGTGTTTGTGTAACTTAGATTTGTCTTTAAACATGAACACGCAGCAGAGCGAGAGCCGGTTAAAGCTCCATGCTCTGTTCAGCACTACAATCATTACAGGTCTGTAAATGCTTACTCCGTCTGCAGTGAGGTGTGCTCTGTTTATAAAACCTTTTAAATAGCTTGAGCCCCCATGTTTGATGGAGACAGGAGGTTTTTTTCACTGTTCCTACTGAATATATTATTGGAAAAGACACAAGTGGCTGCAGAGTGTCAAAATTGAACAAAAACATGAATATCTGCTGTATTTATGACAAAAAAGTGTAACAAATCCTAACCTAAATTAGCACATCAGGTGATTTCTTTGGTCTTATTTCACTCTAAAAGAATGCAGAAATCCACTGGCTGATTCAAATAAGTGCAGCTCTGTAGTATCTTTGTCCTTTTTTGCTTCTCACAACACTTTTGGACACAAAACGTGAACAGACTTTAACGGGCCAGATGTTGACCCCCCTGGATTTGTCCGATACCAAAAGCAAAGCTGAGTAAATGTTGGTTTTATACAAACCAGGAGGTTAAATTTAGGAATCTAAATGAAAGCTGATACTGACGGATATATAAATATTCTGAAAACTCATGTCAGATTTGCCAGCACTCATTTAGACCAGCTGTAGGTGCAGACGTTAAAATATTCTTGTGGTTGTTTTCCCACCCTACAGAACATGACATCAAGAGAAGAAAAATCTAGGCTGTAGTTAAATTAACATGTTATTAACTCTAATTGTGAAAGCTAAGCAGCAGATGTAGACATTCAGTAACTGATGAGGCTTCTTCAATTCATACATGAATAAAAGAAAATACAACTTATGTGTAAAACATATTTTTATGTGATTTTCTGTCTTACTTGTACAAAACAAGTGTCTAACTTGGATTTTACATGATAGTTTTATTTTAAAAGTAGAAATATCTCATTGAATACATTGTATACATTAAGCAGACTATTGTAACTTAGGGTTACTGATTTGTGTTTTTCTATTAGAACATGGTTTTGTGGATGTGACGCCTCCTCAGCTTCAGAACGTTTCAGCCAAGCTTCAGGAGAACGTGGAGCTGAGAGTGGACTTCAAGGCTTACCCTCCCCCACAGGTTCTCTGGACCAAGGATGGGTCCTCCATCAAGGGAGACAAAACCATCGTCATCAGACAAGAGCATGAAATATGGTAGAGCACTCAGCCATCTGCCGAGAACCTCGTTGTCCTTGTTCCGTTTAAACAATTAGCACAGAACACGTGATGATCTGGAAGCCTCCAGAGGCATCCAGCTCCTGTCAGTCACCACCAGATGAGGCCTCCGCAGAGAGAAACTCAATACTCTCCAGAGGGAAGGAGTTCATCTTTCAACGCACAGGAACCATAAACACTAAATACCTGTCACAACTCCCCAATGACTAATGCCGAACAGAGCTCAACTCACAGGAATGTGTTTTCACATTTTTAAACTCTCATTAAAAACACAAATTATCAAACAGAAATATGAATCGAAGAACTCATCCTCTGATGATAAAACATGAAAACATCAGGGACACAATGTGGTTTTTGTTTTCATGTAAAACATAAATTGTTCAGATCGTTTGAAGTGAGGTTCTGTGGCAAGATTATTAACAATTAGATTATTTATTATTGTAGATAACGCCTTGAACAAGTCGGTTTGGAGAAATACTTTCATTCGGACTAGAATGATGAGGATAGGGACGAAATGAATTGTGGCCACCTTAAAATAACTTCAGTCTCAAAGGTTGTTTTTCTTTGCCATTTCTGCGAATGCTATTTTATAAATTTTGCATTTTTCTCAATGTCACATTACAAGGACTTTTATCATTCATTCAAGCATTGTTAGTGGCAGCAGCAGCAAGCTGTAGCACTTCCGGTGCAACCTGGAAGGAATATCATATTATGTCAGCCAGAATAGCCATGTAATGTGAAATTGACCATGATATAAAGCTTTTAAAACAGTGTTCACCTGAATCTCTATGAAATTTTTGTTGTTCAAAACACTGTCTACAGCAGGTAAGATATTAGGTGTTTATAAACTGTCCAAATAAACCTCTTCCAACAGATCTGACCAACATGTAATGTAAATAAAAAGCAAGTTTCAGCCTGTTTTTGAGACTGGTATAACACATCTGAAGACCTCAAAGTTTTAGAAAAAAAAACAGCATTTCTCACTGAACATAACCCATATTTTCTCAAGAGGGTGAATATCTTTCTAAAAGAAAATACACTTGAGAGACTGAATTTTTCTTTTCAAATGATCAAACCATCTTTGTCAGAGTCTCTGAAAATTAATTTAATGTAACTCTAATAAAGAATAAAAACATTTGGTTTTGCACAGGAAGAAAATCTGTGGAACCTACAGACATTTTTACTGCAGCCGAAAACTGATTTAATCAAATCAAATCGGATTGTTAAGTTTAAAGGTGAGGATGTCGTGTTTATTTTACACGTTCTCACAGTTTAATCATCCTTTGCCTCAGGTACGTGACCATTCTAACCCTGGTGAGGGTGAGGACGGAGCAGAAGGGCCTCTACTCTGTCCTCATTACCAACGGAGACGACACAAAGCAAGTTGTCTTCGACCTGGAAGTCCAAGGTGAGAACATGTTCTCAGAAACTGTAACTCATCCCAATACTGAAGGGGTTTTTTTCTGTCAAATTCATGTCTAGCTCCTTAAAATTGCAGACAAGTTTTGTGTTTATAAGTCAGTAATGTTTAATATCCCCCGTTGTGTGCAGTTCCTGCTCAGATTAAAGACCTGACCGACCACCACCTGCCTGGGAAGAAACACTTGGTGACCTGCGTAGCCGAGGGGTTTCCAGCTCCAACCGTGCAGTGGTACAGCTGTGACAGCATGCTCAAGTACGTCAAAAAATCATCTGATCCTCGCTGAAGTGTCGCCCAGGAAACACTAGGGGGCTGACCACGCACGCAGATTTATTTCACTCTTTAATTCAGAGCATTTGCTTTGGCTTCGTTGCTCCTCTCCTGCAGCTGTTCTGATTTCTCTCATGTTTTAGGTGTAGCAACCAGTCAGCTGTGTGGCAGCCGCTAATCCCACAGGCGGAGGAGCTGAGCATCCACACCAACGTCACCTACAACAGCACACGTAAAATCAGCCAGGTGCGGAGCCAGGTGATCTTCCACAAACCTCAGCACGTCACAGTTCGCTGTGAGACCGTCAACCAAGCTGGGCTCGTCAGCAGAAGAGATGTCAAACTGGTGTCCAGCAGTAGGTGTCATGAAAAATGGCTCATTTGGAGGGGGGTTGAGTGGCTAATCATGTAAAAAATGCATCATGTTTTGCACACTATTTTACTATTTAATAAGAGACATGTGAAGATCATAAAAAACGTTTTACTGTTACATATCATTCAATCTTTCTGATAGTTTCTGTGTGTTGCAGCCTTGTTCTCCCAGGTGACAGTGTTGGCTGCTGTCTTAGCCCTGGTGGTCATCATCATCATGTCTATCACCATCCTCATCGCTGTGTGGAGGAAGGTACAGCTAACTTTAATTCATAAATGCAAAAATAACTAAAATGTTTTGTTCTTGTGTGTGATTTTTTTTTGCCCCCTTCTCTTTCTCTGTGCGCTCAGAAACCTCGCTATGAGATCAGGTGGAAGGTGATCGAGTCCGTGAGTCAGGACGGACACGAGTACATCTACGTGGATCCCATCCACCTGCCGTATGACCTGGCCTGGGAGATAGCCCGAGAAAACCTGGTTCTGGGTGAGTCCTCTCTCCATAATGCGGAGAATGAATTAATGCGAGCTGCTGGAGACGTGAGCTTTAATAATTTACACCCTTAACAAGAGAGTCGGACACTTAAACGCAAAAGAAAAATCCCAAAAAGACAATTTGTTTCTACGGGACATTTAAAAAACAAGGTTGGCTGAAGCACTTTACAAACAAACAGGAAAAATCATCAAGAAGTACAGTAAAATAAAATCTAAGAACAAAACAAATATATTATAAAATGGGTTAAAAACAGGTAAAAACAAGGAAACACCACAATCTTAAAGACCTGGAGGGACTCAAGCTGAACTGGAGCTGGCCCAAAGTTTAAAAAATACAGCCTTGTTTTTAACTTTTTTTAAGTTTAGCCCATCATTTGTGTTTTCGACAATTTTAAAATGAAAAAAAACAGCTAACACCCTTCAAACATTAGGGTACTTTCAGTTCTCAAATAACTTTTTCACCCCCCCATGATTTTAGGCTCGTTAGAGCTGTGGCTTTTCCACATTCTTGGACAGAAAAGATCCAGTGATGCAAAAACTTCATGAGGACTCTAATTGCTCAACCCTCATCCCAGCGATCAGCAGACATTAGCTCTTCTTTAGTTGCTGCCAAGCTTTCAGAAAATTAAAAATAATAAACGGAAACATGAGCAGGTCATGAGAAAAGAGCAAAGAAAAGCCTTTTATCTGTCAATGTAAACACGCAGAAAACTGCAACCTTGCTGAAACGTTACAGTGATCCTAGTTGTTTTTCTTGTAGTTTATTGTTTCGATATTTAGGTCAAACTTGTTTTGCTGTTGAGTCGTTTTCATGCTGCTGTACAAAACTATAAAACTCATTAATTACTGAAGACATCAGAACACCCAATGAAGCAAAATAAGTTTAGTTTTATTTAAAACAGCCTGATCAAAACATTCATGCAGTAAAACCAGTTTAGTGGGATAACAAGATTTATAAACCTTGACTTAAAGCTTTAAATTATTTAAAAATGTAACATTTCTTGAAAGACTGCATATGGCTGCTGCTTTTTCAGGTCATAGTTTAAAATTAAAATCATCTTATGTTGAGAAATTATGGAGTTATATCTGTTTTGATAAAATCTTGAAAATACGTTGCATAATTTCAGGTGATGTTGTGAGAGCTCACACAACCTGTTCGCACTCACAGTACGTGTTGTATCTCTGCTGCCACATCAAATTTTAGCTCCTTATTTACACCTTTTCTTAGATCTATTATCTGTGCCAGACATCTCAAACTGGGTCAAGTCTGAAAGTTAATGACTTGTAGATGTACATCCAGTTATAAGTTTCTAAAGGCTTCTCTAATATCTGTTCTCTGGTTCATGAGATATTTTGCTAACAGACACACAAACACACAGAAACAAGCATAAACAGGGAGAAAAGTGGACTATAATTACACCATTATTTGCATTTTAGTATCAATTACATCAAAAAATATAATTGTTTGTTGTCATCCCTTCTTATTTTGCTTGTTTTTATTATTTATGAGATAAATCATTTGTGTAATTATTAATTACAGCCCTGTGGTGTTCCAGGTCACTGGTTAGAACGTGTTTTTTTTTTGTTCTTCAGCTGCTGCTGTCTGAACCATCTGTCAGAAACAGACTCTTAGCTTGTTGCTCAGATGAGAACAGACACTTTAAACTGGATCCGTCCCCTGAAGGCTTCTGTGCTGCGGGTGCTTTGGGTTGTCAGCACACAGCCAGTGACAGAATACCTAATGAAGAGTTTGTTTTTTTTCCTCATTGGCCTCAGTCCCTGCTCACTTTTAGGCTTCTTTTTGAATTTTTCACACTAGTTATCATTCAACAGGAAACCTCTCAGACGCTGCTCAGTCAGACTTCACCTCAAGATAAATCATCATCTTCATGCTCTGCTATAAACAAGTTCTTAAAAGTCACGTTTTTTTTTTCTTTTTCGCTCCCTCTGCGTCCCACTGAGCTTGTTTTTGTGTTTCAGGTCGCACTCTTGGATCGGGAGCCTTTGGCAGGGTGGTCGAGGCGACTGCTTACGGTCTCACGCATTCCCAGTCCAGCACAAAGGTGGCAGTGAAAATGCTGAAATGTAAGACACACAACGTAAAAGAAAGCCATGTGCGTAGTTCGGGTGAACACTTGGAGACCCCCACGCAGCTGTCAAACAATATAAAACCGGTGCCATATTCTTGTGAGCTCAGAGAGAGAGCCGTAACCCGTTGAGCTTTAGTTTGACTGCCAATCTGATTCAGCTCGCAGGCCTTTGAGCTGTTTGGCACAAAATAACAAAAAAAACAACAAAAAACACAGTGCTTTGTGTTCTGTGTGTTCTCAGTCCTCCTGTTCTCATGTGTCATAACGCTCTGCTCTTCATACTTTCTGTTCCTTCCTCTCTGCTCTCGTCCAGCCACAGCCCGGAGGAGTGAGACTCAGGCCCTGATGTCGGAGCTGAAGATCATGAGTCACCTCGGCCCTCACCTCAACATCGTCAATCTGCTTGGAGCGTGCACCAAGCACGGTGAGCGTCTTTTCAGGCTGACACACAACCAGAGACGAAAATTTTATAAAGCAAGTTTGCTCCACAGAAAATGATCACAGAAAAAGTTTATTTGCAGTATTTTCAAAGAATTTATTCCCAGCACAGTTGTATTTAAGTCCTCATATATATTCCTCACTGTTTCTGTTGCCCAGGCCCTCTCTACCTGGTTACCGAGTACTGTCGCTACGGCGACCTGGTGGACTACCTGCACAGGAACAAGCACACCTTCCTGCAGTACTACGCCGAGAAGAACCAGGACGACGGTTGCCTCATTTCAAGAGGAAGCACCCCTCTCAGTCAGAGGAAAGGGTGAGAGGAGCAGGGATAATGCATTCAGAGCAACACAAAGGAGTATTCTGTCGAACGCAGGGGGTCAATCCTTGAAATCCCTGCCTTTGTGTTCCAACAAATGGCTGCAAATAGGCTGCTACGCTGATCCTGTGATGGGGATTGTTCCAGACGTTTCCTATGATCAGGAACTACAAAGGCAGATTGCGGTGTCAGTCAGTCATGCCTTCTTTTCACACTTCACGTGTCTTTGCAGCTATGTGTCCTTCGGGAGCGAGAGCGACGGAGGGTACATGGACATGAGCAAAGACGAGCCTTCGATCTACGTGCCCATGCAGGAGCAGTTAGACACCATCAAATACGCGGACATCCAGGCTTCTCCGTACGAGTCCCCCTACCAGCAGGACCTCTATCAGGAGCAAGGTTGGACCCTTAAACTTGTTGGAGACATCTTTTTACGTTCAGAGAACTCATGTAGAGGACTGAGAAGAATTAATGTTCTGGTTTAAATCAATTGAGCACAAATAATCAGGCATTATGAAACAGAAAAATGAGATACTTGTGAAGAATAGGCTGGGAGGTGATCCAGTACCCCTGTGTTTGATGTTCGTAGACACTAAACTCATCAGCATTTATTGATGAAAAAGTCAGCTTTTAATTAGTTAGCTAAAAACAGTTCACTTAATTTATACATAAATGAATGCATCTTTCATTTTGGTCTTTGACCTCTCCCGTCCTCTCCTGTTTGTCACCTGGTTCAGGCGGTATCAGGCTGGACCTGGTGATCAGTGACTCTTCCAGTCTCACCTACGATGATCTCCTGGGCTTCAGCTACCAGGTGGCGAAGGGAATGGAGTTCCTGGCCTCCAAGAATGTAGGATATTAAAATATTAAAACAGCTTACTAAAGCCTTTTTAAGTTTGGAAGGTAGTTAAAGTCTTGAACGTGGCCTGTGCTGATTCATTTTGACATTTCCACTGCAGTGCGTCCATCGGGATTTGGCTGCCAGGAATGTTTTGATCTGTGAGGGTAAGCTGGTGAAGATTTGCGACTTTGGCCTGGCCAGAGACATCATGCACGACTCCAACTACATCTCCAAAGGCAGTGTAAGAAGCACATCATTGAATTTTAACTTCACCGAGATATGGGAGTTCTGCAGGCCAATCACATGCTGCAAATAGGATCTAAGTAGATGTAAAATAATTGCAAATAAATGCAAACTGGAATCTTTCAGTCCTGCTGACGGTACAAAAAAAAGATCTTTATTATCTAAAATTGAATTATGTGTTTATCTCTTTCATATAGACCTTCCTGCCTCTGAAGTGGATGGCACCGGAGAGCATTTTCCATAATTTGTACACCACTCTGAGCGATGTGTGGTCTTACGGCATCCTTCTTTGGGAAATTTTCACCCTGGGTCAGTCTGAGCGGCACACGTAACCATACAGAAAAAAAGCAAAAACTTACAGACAAAACTCAAAGCTTTAGAGGTGACTCATTCGTGTCTTGCGGGGGATTCATGCTCGTTTCTCGGTCAGTTCTTTAAGTCACACAGACACTCCTGAACTAAACAAGACTGTGGAAAATTTGTAACCCCGTGTCTGACTGTTGGTTCATATCAGTCTGATTAAACACTAATATGGGGTCAAAAGCTTATTAGCCACAGACAAGCTTTGAAATCAGCATTTCCTTGCCTAGGGTATTGTAACTTTTTTTTTTATCGTCTTCCCATATATTTTTGAAGCTACCATGAAAACAAAGGAGACAGTTTGTTGGGTAAAAAAAACATACTCACAATCTCTCCTCTGTGACAAATAAAGATTCTCTGTGCTTCTACATCTGAATGTGACTTTTATCAGACCTTTTGGGTCCTTTTTTTTGTTGCAAATTTGTGTCAGAAAACCTTAATTTATTACACAACAAATTTGGTTCCAATAATGGTCGCTTTTGTTGGGGATTTTTTTTTAAAATTGGTATTTAACGGTATTCTGTGACCTCAGATTTTTGTGTATCCTAAGGCTAGATTTGCTGTGAACTAAAAACTAAAAGGTTTTGTCTGATGTTGTATCTAAGCATGTCAAATGTCTGAACCTCTCTCTGCAGGAGGAACCCCATACCCAGACTTGCCCATGAATGAAATCTTCTACAATGCTTTGAAGAGAGGCTACCGAATGGCCAAACCTGCTCACGCTTCTGATGAAATGTCAGTGTCCCTGGCACCTTTCTACAAGATGACAAGAATTAGAGATGAACTCATAGTTTTGGTGTTGCTTGTGTTGTAGTTATGAGATCATGAAGAAGTGCTGGGACGAAAAGTTTGAGAAGAGGCCTGAGTTCTCCCTCCTGGTGCACAATGTGGGGAACATGCTGATGGACAGCTATAAGAAGGTATTTGATTTATGCTAACCAATTTCCTGAATTTAATCACTATTTAAGCTATCAACTCCACACATTTCAGTTTCAAACTGAAAAAGCTCTTCTGATGTGAAGCAAAACGTTCAAAACTACCTAAAAGAAGTCCAGTTGGTTTGATTTTAAACTCTTACTCTACATTTTTTAGACTGTTTTCTCCAAAAACACAAAACTTTCTTGTCTACTTTTAAACTGGTCTTGATCAATATTTCTCCACCTTTTCTGAAACTGATTATCTACTGGATGACAAGTTTTTAGCTAATATCTCTGGTGCTAAAATTCTGTTTTGTGTCAAATTGTGTTGTTATTGGTACTTTTCCCAGAAACGATGAGAACAGGTTGTGTGTTTGTGACAGACTGCTGGTATCGATATCCTTAAAGATCCTGAGTTTATGAAAAGTTTATGTTAATTCGATTCAAAGTTAAGTCGCTTAACAAACCAACTAAAAACATACTGGACTGAAAATGAGTGAAAAAGCAGCTGAAGAAAATTTAAATAAAAGAAGTTTAGAAAGTCTGAAGAAATATTGATCAAGACCACCTGAAAAGATGACAAGTCTGTCTGCTTGGAAGAAAAATACAAAAAAATGAGTTATACTTCAGGACTTTTGCACAGTGATGTATATAAACTTGTACAATAAATCAAAAATTAGCATACTTTTATATATTAACTATATTACAAATTGTAGTTTTTTTCTGAATGCTAAAGATTACATAGTTTGATATCACTTCTTGTGTGTTTTATCTTTTCTCTGCATATTACAATCTCATTGTCATGCCACAGTCTTCTGATTATTCCTTTTTCTTTCACTGAAAACAGAGATACAACCAAGTGAATGAAAACTTCCTGAAGAGTGACCACCCTGCAGTGGCCCGCACCAAACCCCGGCTGTCCTCGCCCTTTCCTAACACCAACCCCGCACTCGGCTCTCCCCCTCCTCCCATCGCCCTCACCTCCTCCCCTCTGGTCCCTCCCAACCAGGGCCGGAGGCCTGGAGAGCGCAGGCCAGAGGCTGACACACAGGAAGTCATAAATTCGTTTAACGAGTACATCATTCCCATCCCGGACCCGAAGCCGGACGAAGGTTTCGCTGACGTGCCGTCAGAAAGTCCTGTAAGGTACGGAGCCAAGAGGTGGTCCAAAAACAAACGCTGCATAGGAGATGAAAATGTACCTGCTTCACCACAGCAGTTTTTTTTTCCCCCACCACACACCCACTCATCCAGATGTTGAGCTGGGACAGTGGACGTATTATGTAGGTGGATACAGAGATGTGTTTTTATAACTTAAACAAACACGTAGCCGAGCAACGACTTGAAAAAACAAATCCATTTTTAGCTGCATGAATTTTAGGAAGCATGTTATTACAACTTCAAACAGATGGGTTTTGTTATTCATTAAGCAAGGCCTTTAATTAGGACTGATACTGATACTTTTGGACAATTTAGTTATTATTTTGCTCAGACAAAGTTGAAGAGTTGTACTTTTAAATGTAACTGTATGACTGTAAAGTCTTTGCCCCTCTCATGAGAGATGAAGTGTTTGTACAGGGTTATATTTTAGTATTCCTTATTATCACTACCTTCTAACACAATCAGCCTAAAGTCCATAAAAATCCACTTTACAAAATAAAGGTAGTTTCATTCAGCAACAGGCATTTTCATTTTCTTTACAAAATATCTTTGACTACAGCTGTAAACATTAAATTATTGTGAAATGTGTATGATTAAGGAGGTGTAAACCTTTTCTAAATGATACAGTCAAAAAGAAGAAGGCCGTCGTCTTTAAATTCTGGGGTTTTACTTATCAGGACAAAATAAGAATGATCTATTACTCACCTGGTTTCAAAATTATTTAAATCTAAACTGAATTGTTCAAAAGCACACAATAGGTCCCTCCAAGTCATTATCTATTAAACAAAAATGAAGCCAAAACGAAACAGCTGTGAGTGAAAAAATAAATCCCCTCTTTCTGCTTCCATAGCAGCCAGGTGCTGCTGATCAGATGCGTTGAGTCACGGATCACCATCAGTGTGACCTCCTATATTAAACAGTCGACCCTGAAGTCCTCTGTGGACCAAAGGATACTAGAATAAAATGTGAGACCATCTGTCTGACAAGTAAAACCTGGATCAAACTGGGTCCTGAAGCAGGATCCAAACACAGCAGCAGATCTACAACAGAAGGGCTGGAAAAGAAAAAAATAAAGGTGTTGCAGCGGTTCAGTCAAAATCCAGACCTCAAACTGATTAAAATCTGTGGTGGGACCTTAAGAGAGCTGAGCAGAAACTAATGACCTCAAACCTTGATGAAGTGAAGCAATGTTGGAAAGAAGAGTGGGTAAAAATGGCTCTACAGGGCAGAAAACGACCACTGAAGGTATTTCTGCAAGCTACTGAATCATGTTTTTCAAACACAGCCTTTCCATTTTGGTTTCATTCTTGTTCAATAAACACTGATAAGGTGGAATCTGTTGTTGTACACTTGAGGTTAAATTTGAATAATTTTAGGATCCATTAAAGGCCTGATCACTTTTTATTGTCTTGCTGTAAAACCCTCGAAACAAAGAGAAGGTGGGCTTTTCTTTTTGACCATATTTGTCAGCCGTAGATTAATGCATCTGAAAGTATTTCTCTGATCTGTTTGGTCTGCATTTTTTCATTTCTTTTTCAAATTTCTGGGTTCTGCCCTCAGCTCTCTGGCTCTGGAGGAGGAAACCGATTCTGTGTCCCAGGACACAGCTGAAACTCTTCCAGAGGAGGACCGGCCGGAGGACACCAGCGAGAAAGACGCTCTGCTGGGCTTCACGGGGACGCCTGAGGTGGAGGACAGCTTCCTGTAGCCGCACGTAAGAACGGCGAGGAAACCAGAGCCACGTTTTTTGGGGCTAAAAAGGAAACCCAACTGAACTCAAGTGTAGCAAAACTGAGAAGAACTCTCTGTGTTTTCACTATAAGAACTCAAAAGGTTGCACCGCCTTTGAGTTTCTCTGAACTCCAAACAAATATAAATAATAAATATGGTACTCTCTGCCTTACACTTATGGAATAGCTATGACATGAATAAAATCACATTCCTTTATACAATCAGTTTAACCAAAGTAGTGACGCTTGTACTGCAGTTATTGTAGCCAGACTCTTACGAGGCCTTCTGCATCAATATTTTAATTATTCTAACAATATGTCCTTTTGGTTGATGTAACCCAGGGGTCTCCAATCCTGGTCCTCGAGGGCCACCATGCTGCATGTGTTACTTGTTTCTCTGCTCCAACACACCTGATTCAGTGGTTAAATCACCTCTTCATGTTCTGCAGAAGCCTGTTAATCACCCTTTGATTCAAATCAGGTGTGTTGGAGCAGAGAAACAAGTCAAACATGCAGGATAGTGGCCCTCGAGGACCAGGGTTAGAGACCACTGATGTAACCGAACACAAAAAAATTTTGAAAAACGGGTAAACTTTCATTGTTTTGTTTCACAATATAAAAATACAACAATTTAAGCAAACTTATACACAAGATAACAAAAGTACTGTTCAAATAAGGATAATGTCTTGCTTCATGGTAATCATAACATCTTACAAACTATAACACCATATCAAAAGTCAGTGACAGAGTTTTTGTTTTCTTTCTTTTTGTATTTACTCTGGGTACTATCTGCAGCCTTATTCTTTATATAATAAGTTGTTTTTTAAGAGTAATTGTTTAGACCTGAAATGCAGTCAGATTCCACATGCACTGTTTTTAAAATAAGAAGTCCTTGTCTTGTATTTTTTATTTTCCACTTATGTTTTTTTTTCTGAATCGTGAATAGATTTGGAATTTTATTCTTTTTGTGTATGCCTAACTTGTAGTTCTGTGCCAGATTTGCACTTTATTTAGGATAAAAACATCTTAAAGGTATGAAGTCTTTCTCTGTGAATGATAGAAAGTGAAAGCACAGAGCCACGAGAGCATAAATGTAGGCTTGTTAGTGGTTCCTAAGTCACATTTCTGTGAAGACAAGTGACTCTCTCAAGTAAAAATAATCCAAGCAGCATATCACTGCCTTAGCACAAGATGGCACACATGAGTGCCTTTGTACTGACAAATGTTTGTCTCGCAGCTATCTCTGAAGGGCTACTGTATCCCAACAGCTTAATGTGCAAATGTGACGCTTTTGTTGTTGCAGCTTTCACTTACATAATGTTTCATCTTTATTACTAAGTACACTGTTTAAAACAACACATGAATTATTTCCTGTTCAACTCGCCAGTGTAAAAAGCACAAGATCACCACGTCACCAGCTATGGTACCAAAGCTCTTCTTAACGTTTACAAATGTATTTTTTCATGTGTCTTTTTGTATTCTGTATATGTGTCAATAAAAGGGGATTATCACAGTATTTCAAGAAATTGGTAGTGTTTCATGTCAGGTCGGTGGCATTTCAAGCTCTTTTATTTCTGTGGTTTAAACAGCTCAGAATTAGAAACTAAAGGACTAAAAAAACAGATTTTTAAGCTACTGGATAAGAAGTATTATCCCTGATGTATAGAGCTCTTTGAACAACCTCAGTTTGGAGAAACAGAGTTTATTTCTGACGGATTAATGAGTAACGTTGAGTCAGGTTTGGCTAAGACTGAAGTGGATTGTTGATGTCTTAAAACGACTCCAGCATCAAGAATTTCACACAACTTTGCAAACCTTTACATTGCCGTCAGGTATACTCCACATTGTTATCATGGCAGAAATATTATGATATAAAATGCCACCAAAGTCTTCCTAAATAGCTATGTAAAGTGAAACTGTCAGCAGTGAAAAGGTTCATAAACAATCAACCCAAACCCAAGAATCCTGGTAAAACTTTTGAACGTTTTTATTTTAAAACAGCAAAATTAAACTTCAATCTTGACATTGTTCAGATTAACCTTCAGCTCGTTTATCTGATCAGAAATAAACTCTGTTTGTCCAAACTCAAGCCTTTCAAAGAGCCGTCTACAACAGGTAAGATGTTAATTGTTCATAACCTTTCCACCGAACTCCACTTCTAAAAATCTGAGCTGCAGCTTTAAGACAAACGTGGCAAATCTATCAAATGTTTTCAAATATATCTAGATGGTAATTTTTTCTGTAACTTAGCTGAAGCTATGATATGAATAAAGACATTTTATTTACTGCACATTGTATTACCTCTGAGTTCTTCTGCTACTCCTTTGGCAGATTTTAAAGAACCATTTGAGAATCATTCCCGTTTCCCCAGTTTAAAAAAGCCCGACAGCCACAGTTCGGCACTGATGTAGGTGATTATACAGGTGATTGTTCCCACCGCTCGGCCCTTTTCCCTGATAAATTTGGACCGGCTCATTAATTTGTCGAGGATGATGAGCTGAACCGCCTTTCCTCCCCGCCTTCCTTGACACACAGTTCCCTCCACCCTTTGCTCGCTGATGTTTGCTGTGGGACTTTTCTGTGGCGGGGAGATGGTAAACAAGCAGAAAGGAGGATAAGAACAGAGACAAACAGTTAAGACGAGAAGGGACTCCTGTGTCAGCTCTGGATGCTGGGAACTTCCAAACCCACTGAAGACATCTGAGGTGAGAACATTCAAAACTTAATTAGTGCTTCTTCTAAAATAAACAATCCAGCTGCAGATTTAGGGAAAAAAGGTAACAAATCTGAGAAGTAACTCTTTCTCGTGGGCAGAGCTGCTCTGACTGGTCAGAAAGGAGAAGTAAAAGATGGGATGGAGAGATAGCACAACTTCTTAGGCAGTGTTTCCATCTCTCCCTCCAACAACACAAGCCAAATGAAGTGTTTCATGGCACACACACATATTTTTCTCTTCAACCTGCAGGTTTGGAGTTGATCCAGGATGCAGTGCTACATCCCGCTGTTGCTGGGGATCGTGGCCTCTGCTGCTTCAGGTAAGACGGGACGATCGCTGCCATCGTATTTCTTTGTCGTATTTGTTAGATATTAATGTCTTTTTAAATCTTGTTTGCCATCTTTTGTGGGTTTAAATGAGTCATGAGTAACACAGTGAATCTGTACAGTTGTATAAAGTTAAATTACTTCAGCTGTAATGCATTTTCTCTGCATCACACTGCTGATTCAAATACATATATAACACTCTCAGATATTCCAATGATGTTAAATCTCTTCTGTGTGAGGATTTAACAGTTTAATTGCAGATTTTATGGTACAAACTCACAACCAGTAATCATCAGGAAAATTTGCAAAAGCATGAGCTGTTTGTGATGCTGTTTTTGAGATAGTTTTTGTCTATTTTTTTTTTCTTTTTTCTGTGTTTTAAATCAGCTCTGAGCATCTCATTTTGAATTACATTTGAACAACATTTGGCGTTTGATTCGATCATGCTGAATGAATTTGTTGTGCTGTCCTTTATGAGCTATAATTGAGGCCGTTTTCAGTCTTTGATGAATGGTCCATTCAGACAAATGACAGGGAGGAAGGTAAAAGTTTACAGAAACTCCGGAGGTTCACGAGGAACTGCTGATTGGTATGAAACCGATTTGATTCCCAGTTTCTCTCAGATAATACTGCGGCGGATAGAAAAATGCTGAATCTGGAATCTCAGTTCTCCTTCGAGATTCAAAACACACAACGATCCAAAAAGCTTTTAATCGAAACCTTTATAACCTTACTGAAAGCAGAGGCAACGCTTGATGAAAGCTTCAGATAAGAAAGGATTTAATCTAAGTCCCTTCAGCATCAGGACTTTTCAAATCTGAAGAATTTCCACGCTTGTCTGCAGAGTCTACACAATTCATACCAAATCCATCAAAGGAGCACTGTTCTTCGTCACAAAAAATTATTTTTCTTGAGGGTTAGAATCCTTTTTACAAGTTTCTCCTTCACACGTCTGAATATATTACTCTCATTTCCACGTCTGAATTTCTTGAAAGCGTTTCTTGTTTCATTTTATTTGTTTTTTTCGGTGTTGATCACAATGACCTACATATAAATACAACAGCAACAGATCTGAAACTTTCCAGAAATAGTTTTTGTAGCTATCTCTGCTGAGATGGTTACTGTCTGAAAAGCAGAAGTGAGAATGATTGCGAAATGCTTTCTGATTTTATGAAATTGCTTCCAAAATAAATCTGAACTATCAATCGAGTGAGATGGCAAAAAGAATGTTAAGATAAAAGGTGGGTTTCTGTAGATGTCCAGAAAATGTCTTATTTTATTGATGTGTCCTTTTCTTTTCAGTCAAATGGAGGCATCCGGTGATTATATTAAATTCTGAGTCGGTGGGGGGCTCTGAGGTGGTGGTCAGGCCCGGGAGCCCCCTGATACTGAGGTGTGAGGGCGACAGGCCTGTGTACTGGCACCCCAGACTAAAAAAACACAAGCGACACGTATCTAAGGGAATCGGGAATGTCCGCACTTTAAAGGTGGACCATCCCACGGCAGAATTCACAGGAACGTATATGTGCTCTTACACGGCTGAATCCAAGGGCAGTAACCTGACCTCCTCAGTACACGTGTATGTGAAAGGTGAGCTGAGCTAAATGAAACCAAACTCCTATTGTTGAATGGGACTTTTACCCATATCAGCTCATTGTTCTCCCTCTTTTAGATCCGCAACGTGTGTTCTGGACCAGCAGCACTTCCCTGCGAGTGGTGAGGAAGGAGGGTGAGGAGTACATGCTGCCCTGCCTCTTGACGGACCCATCAGCCACAGAGCTGGGGCTCCGCATGGACAACGGCACCTCCATCCCGCCTGGAATGAACTTCACGGTGGACAGGCATCGAGGCATTCTCATCCACAGCCTCCACCCCAGCTTCAACGCCGACTACGTCTGCACAGCCAAGGTCAACGGGGTAGAAAAGACCTCTAAGGCTTTTTCCATCAACATCATTCAAAGTAAGACAAACTCGTGCTCTAAAACCTGCATAGACTCTCCTGAGAATCTGCACCTCTTTTTTAACATGTTTTCTTCTTGCTCCCAGAGCTCCGTTTCCCTCCGTATGTCTTCTTGGAGATGGATGAGTATGTGCGCATCGTTGGGGAGGAACTCAAGATCCGCTGCAAAACACACAATCCCAACTTCAACTACAATGTCACGTGGAAGTACACCACTAAGTCGGTCAGTGCAGGGCAAAATTAAAACTTGACTGTGGCACTTATCTGGACTTTGGCTCAGTTTTGATCTCATGTTCTTAGACACCAACGATAGAGGAGTTGGTTCGCTCCAATGGGGAGAATCGCCTGGATATACAGAGCATACTGACCATTGCTGCTGTGGACCTGGCAGACACAGGAAACATCTCCTGCATTGGTACCAACGAAGCCGGGGCGAACAGTACAACTACGTATCTGCTGGTTGTGGGTAAGCCACGGAATAACAGCCACACCTGCCGTGTTTGACACGGATAATTGGCGAGAAATCAGTCGGGACAAAAGCTCCAATCATGTCTTTCAAACAGACAAGCCCTACATCAGGTTGTTGCCCCAGCTCTCACCAGAAGTGACCCACCGAGGTCTTTCAATAGAGGTGAACGAGGGTGAAGATCTGGAGCTGAACGTGCTCATCGAAGCCTACCCTCACATCATTGAGCACAGCTGGCACACCCCGACATCTTCCAGCACATCCACTCAGGATCACAAGTTCATCAGATACAACAACAGGTGAACAAAGCTCAGTGATCAAACTACCAACAGTTTTAGACCGTTCTGCAAAAAGAGGAAGCTGTTGAAAAAGTGCTGTTGGTGCATTTTGTGTGAATTTGACCAGAAAGGTCATTGTATCTCCTCTCAGGCCGTAAAACTGCAAGAGGGAAGAGAACTGTTCTGTTTTTAATTTGTACATGATGATACATAGGAACTGTCTGAAGTCAAACCACACAGTTAGTCACTTCTTATACAATAGACATTCCTCTTTTTTTCCTCTTTTTTTTGTTGTGTTAGATACCATGCCAGCCTGCAGCTGAAGAGACTGAACATACAGGAGCAGGGCCAGTACACTTTCTATGCCAGGAGTGTTTTGGCCAATGCATCCATCTCATTTCAAGTCCAAATGTATCGTAAGTGACACAAATCGAGTCCTACAGCAAAACTCTTCTGTAGCTTTTAATGTCAGCTCATTCAAGTTGAGTTTCTCTGTTTTTATGTGCAACAGAGAGACCCGTTGCTGTTGTGAGATGGGAAAATGTAACCACGCTGACGTGCACCTCATTTGGCTATCCGGCTCCGAGAATCATCTGGTACCAGTGTCTCGGAATACGACCAACGTCAGTACAACTTGGCTGTAAAATTCACCTAAAGTGTATTTTTAAGAACAAGCATGATCAAATGTTCAACACGACTGCTCCTGTAAGCCCTTTTTTTCTTTAAATGTGTGTCTTTTTTGATGAGACAGGTGCAATGAAAACACCTCAGGGCTGCAGTTGGCCATCCCCCTCCAAGCTTCCACGGTGGAGGTCCAGAGGGAGGAGAACGGAGCTGTGGAGGTGGAGAGCATCCTCACTGTGGGAGTGTCCAACCAGAGGATGACCGTGGAATGTGTGGCTTTCAATCTTGCTGGCGTCAGCAGAGATACGTTTGCCATGGAGGTTTCTGGTGAGCGTTTGACATTTTGTTTGTCACAAAGTCTGTCTATTCGAGTCGAAGCACTCATGAAGGGTTTTGTCTAATTGGACAGACAAGCTCTTTACTACCGTCCTGAGCGGATCTGCAGGAATTCTGGCAATCCTCCTGGTGCTGCTGGTTTTTCTGTTGTACAAATATAAGCAGGTAAAATTCAGTCAGAACAGAATTACTAGTTCATTAAGAAGTAAAACGAACAATTGTTTTAATTGTTTTAATTGATTTAAGACGCCACCTTTCAGAAACCCAGGTACGAAATCCGCTGGAAGATCATTGAGGCAAGAGATGGCAACAACTACACCTTCATCGACCCCACTCAGCTGCCCTACAACGAGAAGTGGGAGTTCCCCAGAGACAAACTCAAACTAGGTTACAAATTCTTCAAAAGCTCATTTTATTGCAGACATAAAAAAAAGTTTTACTGAGATCTAAAAACCTAGTTTCGGTGTATTTTTGTGCCTTCTAACAGGAAAGATCCTCGGTGCAGGTGCGTTCGGAAAGGTTGTTGAAGCCACAGCTTACGGTTTGGGAAAAGAGGACAATGTGATGCGTGTGGCTGTGAAAATGCTAAAAGGTAAATTAATATGAGAGATTATCGGTTAGTCTGAGATACGAGCATCAAAACACAATTTCACACAGCTGTGTTAGTGTTAGATGAGTTTGGCAACAGTCTCTTCTGTGTTTTTGCAGCCAGCGCTCATTCCGATGAGAGGGAGGCTCTGATGTCTGAGCTGAAGATCCTGAGCCACCTTGGACACCACAAAAACATTGTCAATCTACTCGGGGCCTGCACTTATGGAGGTCAGACAGTAAAACTTGTTCAGTTCTTGCCAAATCGGCTGTTGTTAAGTAACTCCGACAAAGAAACACATTTCAAGAGTTGTAACGTGGCGCACTTCCTCATCAGGACCCGTGCTTGTGATCACCGAGTACTGCAGCTTTGGCGACCTCCTGAACTTCCTTCGCCAGAAGGCAGAGACGTTTGTAAACTCTGTGATGAATTTTCCAGACGTCGAGGGGAACTCTAACGACTACAAGAACGTCTGCAATCAGAGGCAGTTCATCAGGAGGTGCGCCGACAAACGTGCATCCCAATGACTGGGGATGAAAGAAACATATCCACTCACTGTGATCTTTTTATTTTTTATTTTTTGTCATGTAACAGTGACAGTGGGATTTCCAGCACTGCATCAAGCAGTTACCTGGAGATGAGACTCAGCCAGCCGCCAAACACAGAACCAGGTAAACTCATCAGTAAAGATTCGATTGCACGTGAGCAGCACAGACTAAAACTGCAAGCCACTTTTTTTTCCGGGTAATGTATTTTCCTGATTCATAGAATCTGAGTGCGAGGGGACCGGTGACTGGCCGCTGGATATAGACGACCTGCTGAGATTCTCCCTTCAAGTAGCTCAGGGCCTTGACTTTTTGGCTGCCAAAAATGTAAGGAAATACATCTCTGCGAGGACACTCAAAACCTGTAATACAAAACACAACCGTGCTAGTAAAAAACAGGAGCTGCTTTGTTATTCCTTGAAAGGGCGCACAATGAGTCTAGATGTTTGAAGATACAAACATGTTTCTATGAAAGTGTGTTTTTGTAAGGAGCATGTGAAATGTTGGCTGTGAAATCTCTCTGGGGATTTTCTGTTCGACCTATAATCATTTACTTGTTGTAACAGTCTGAGGTTGCGTTTGATCATAACATAACAGGGCTGAATTTATACAGATATTTTCTTTTTTCTTTCATCCTGCTAGACTTACGACTGCAGACAAACGTAATGGTTGTGTCTGTGCTCAGTGTATTCACAGGGATGTTGCTGCCAGGAACGTTCTGCTAACCAGCCGCAGAGAGGCGAAGATCTGTGACTTTGGCTTGGCTAGAGACATCATGAATGACTCCAACTATGTGGTGAAGGGCAACGTAAGCGCTCGAGTAACAGCCGACTGTTTGTCGTGTGACACGAGTTGCAGGTGAATTGAAACCCCTCTTTTTGTTTGTGATCGAAGGCCCGTCTGCCGGTGAAGTGGATGGCTCCGGAGAGCATCTTCGACTGTGTCTACACTGTCCAGAGCGACGTCTGGTCCTACGGCATCCTCTTATGGGAGATTTTCTCTCTAGGTTGGAGCGTTCGCATGCCCTTGTTTCCATTTCTTTATTTGCCTGCAAAAACGTCAACTTTTAATTCTTTGTTAGGCCAGAGCCCTTACCCGAGCATGGCTGTGGACTCGAGGTTCTACAAGATGGTGAAGTGTGGCTATCAGATGTCCCAACCGGACTTTGCTCCACTTGAAATGTAAGCAAAAGATTCTGCTTGTTTTCCAGTGCGTGTTACACTCTACATCACCCAGCCAATGGTGAAGCTCTGCTTAGCAACGCTTTATATCAGATGAGTATTAGCATGGTATCAAGTGACTGTCAGCAGGGTTTTGACAGTTAATTCAGACGTAAAAGCTGCTTTTTTAGTATCTTAGCTCATCAGTGTGCAAGCAGTGGAGGTAATACTGATGTGGTTACACTTCCATGTCACTGATGAAACAACATACAGTGACTTTTAGCTGATAATATTTAAAGCTGGTGATTAATTCAAAGTTTATTAAAACTTCAGAGAAATGAAGCAGCCTACTGTCCAAATGTTTATCCCAGCCAAACAAAGAACCCTTTATCGTTCGGCTCCTTCTGCGGTCCTCCAGCTTATCTCACATCTTAAATTACTGACACATGAGGGAACCTCAAGAAGCACTACCATTACCACAGATTTTAATAATTTCTCATTTCTCCAGTACAAACTCAACGAGCTCAAGGGCCGAACTGAGAAAAAGGGAGAAAATTAAGTGTTCCTCCCAGTATCTCAGGGGGGTCTGCGACATCTGTGTGCACCGATTTAGCACGGCCGTCACACCACCCAGAATTAACCGTGCCTTGGAAATGGAAGGGACTAAATCTGAGTCAGGGCCTAATCATCTGTTGTCCTGCTGTGAGTCAGGCCTCAGTTCTGCCTGTTAGCCACATGATCTCCAAGCTAGGAAGCCGTGTAACTCCTATTTCATGGAAGCAAAAGGAGACTTGAGGGCTAGCGGTCCTTATGAACAACCCTCTCTTCTCGAACTGCGTCACAACCTCAATAAGCCTCTCAATACTTGTTTAATTTGGTTCATAAAGTTGCCTGATTTTGTTTACCCGAGTCGATCAGTTTAAACTGAGCCTTTTTTTTTATCATTCCAGGTACGCCATCATGAAGATGTGCTGGACTCTGGAGCCAACGAAGCGCCCGACATTTAGCAAAATCAGTCAGATGATAGAACGGCTACTCGGGGACCAACTTGAGCAGGAACAGGTGAGCGAGCATGACGCAGCATTCTGGTTTCATCAAAGCTAACCGAGGACATGAAACATGTGATGTTCCAAACAAGATGTCCTGGGGGAAAATCGTGGTTCCTTTTATTTAATTCTCCAAAAGAAACAACCGGTTCTACTGAGTGACCTTACCAATGAAATCAATTGGATTTTTTGTGCTTTGTGTCGTTGCCAAAAGGTAAAACAATCTTTAAAAAGCAGCACTTTGTCTCTGCCCCAACTAAAACACGGACTCGTCACAGATGTTTTAAAAGAGCTCGCCGCACTCATCGGGCCACCGTATTTGGCTCAAACAGAAGTTTTCTGTTCAAATGTAAACACCCTAATGATCCCCCTTCTCAGGTAATCTACCAGAACATGAAGCAGGAGGTCAGCGAGGGCGATGAGGACGACAAGGCCAAGTGCCCCTGTGACCAGTCTTGTGACCACGAGGAAGAGCAGCAGCCTCTGATGAAGACCAACAACAACTATCAGTTCTGTTGAAAGCCCCAAACAGCAACGTATTAGCAAACCAATCACTTATCAGTAGAGTACCAGGAAAGCGAAAAACACTTGTGGCCGAAGCACTTTGCGAAGCTGCAAGCTGTTGTTGCCCTTTCAGCTATTTTTCGCCTGCTTGCCCAGACAGACAAGCAGCTGCAGCGAGGCATGTGACTCGCTTCTGTGCAGACCGTGACTAGAATCTGCCACGTCTACTCCTGCTGCAGACACAAAAGGAGGAAATATGTCAACACCATCACGCCATCATTCAAAGCTCTATCTTATTGTGTTCATAAGTCCCTCTGGTGGGTGTTTCATGTCCTCTTTCCTGAAAATGTTAGCTAATGTACTTAATGTTTATTACAGCTTTTTTAATGCATATTACTGCCTTCTACTTATTGATTTTTGTGGGAGCTTAAGTCAGCAGGATCACTTCCTTCTCATAATTCTATTGCATGCACTTTTACTCAGAGGAAACGCTCAATCGAGTCACAGCCACTGAATTAAAACTACTTGATCCATTATTCGCTCCACTTATATTAGCTTTTGTTCCCTAAAAGTGACCATTTGAAGTGCAAATGTCTGTAAACTCCTGATTTCAACATGCAGCTGAAGTAAAAAAGGAAAAGACTGGCCGTGTTGTTCGGCCCTTTTTGCTTCAGTCACGGCTGTATGACAGGCCGTGACCGTCTTCGGTCAGCGACATGTGATTGTTCCGCTTCATTTTAATTCATTTACCGGTGTTCAGCGCGGTTTCGGAGCAGGGTCCGTTCTGGACCAGACGTAGAATGTTTCATGTTCGACAATGTGAACCTTTTCTTTGTTTCTTCAAGTCACAATTTCATCTTCTCATTCCCAGTAGCGCTTAGGTGAGTGTTACACTGTCTGTATGTAGCAGAAAGCATTCACTGCCGACTGTATGATGATGTTAGACTGACCTATAAGCTATGTTTGAAATACAGACACAAGTTAGATGTCTCATAGTGTACATACATCTATCAAAAATCATCTTTATTTTCACTGAAATTATTTAGATTGTAGTTTATCGATGTTTCTTTGTTTTTTTGTGCAAATCGATGCAAAATCAGCAAACAAAATCACTGTAAAACTTCCGATATGTTGAATAAAGCTTTACCAATAAAAGTCTAGTTTGTGGTTTATAGTTTATATGTTTCCATAGTACTGAATAAAGCATTAGAAGTTTTTTTTGTTTTGTTTTTAATGTGTCCTCCCTGTGTTGATAGAAACTATGTGGTCTTTGTGTTCTCGCCTCACTTCCTGTTTTCTACTGGATATCATCCAATCTGCATTTTGTCTGGAACATTTCCCACAGCGTGGCTTAATATTGCACAAGTCTGAAATCTCTGTAGGGAAGTATTAACCTCTCTGTCGATCCAAAGGTTTCTGCTCCTTTGTGAAGTTTAAGTGAGATCATTTTAAAGACAGGACTGTTTACAGACGCCAAAATTAAATCTTGTCTGAATCTTTGTTGCCTCAAACTAAATGAATACTGAATTTGACATTAATTCAGTGCTTCATTATTACATCATGCGCAATCTCATGCAATATCAGACTCCTCATATGATCTGCGCTTGGAGTATGTGTTGTAAATGACTGCACAACACATTTTGACACAATATCTTGTCATTTGTTTCCCACCTGTGGAAGTGAAATATAGCACAAAGTGGATTGAATGATGAAGAAAGACAACTTTAAAATTCTTCAGCTTAATCTCAAAACCCAAGTTAGACAACTGACTTATGGTCAAGAGCAAAATGGACTCATAACACATCAAAGCTGGCTGTAAGATAAATAAAAATGATTAATGTTAAGGTGTTGAAATGACTTTACTGAAGTCCTGAACACAGCCTTCTGATGTTCACTCGTTTCCAGAAAAGTCAAATAAATTTAATTCAACCAAATCTGTAAATTCTGCCAGAAGCATCCGGTGAAGGTCCATTATCTCTGACATCTATGCCTGTAAGACGCTCGTGTGATTGTTCCGGTGTTTATTCATTTATTCATTCGTTAGAGATCACGTCAGCCCACGTTAATCTTACCTGGCAACCAGATGATCTGTTACACAAAAACAAGAAACAAGGAATCTCTGTGGTGAAACAGATGCAGGTTTATCGTCTGATGTTTCTTCACATTAATTAAAATGACTAATACAGCAGTTCCTACTCGACACGTCTCCAGGAAATTCTCATGCAAACTGAAGCAAAAAACCCAGAAGCAGAGGTCCAAAATCACCACATCATGATTTAGCAATATAAACAAGTTCATAATGCGTCATCACTCTGAAACTGCAAACTTCAGGCCAAAAAGGCAGTGAGGAGGTAAACGTGTAAAACACAAAGAACAAAATCTGTATCTCTGAATAAAAACATGGGCAATAAATACGTTACTAGCCCTATAGATATGAGTTGAAAGAAGCCCAGTTAAGAACAGCCGGTTTACAGTAGATTTAAGACTTGGGTTCATGAAACAAACTCGTTATTTTAAACTTTTAAACCACACAAGATGTTAATGTTGACATTCAGTCTGCGTCATTTTGATCTAAACTTATTAGTTCTCTCAGAGGTATGATGACAGGTTACTGTAAATATGTGTAAAAATTGCTTTAGACTTTAAATTGCATCCTGAAAAATATTAAGAAGTTCTTTTTTGCAGTAAATGCTACTGACCACTGTGCAGTTTAAACCAGCATCACTGTCCACTTCTGCACACTTTGGCTCATCTTCCAACATCGTCTCACGTAAAACCTTTCATCAAGTTCTTCTTTATTCTGCTTCTTCACTAATGTGAAGGTTAATGTAGGTAAAGGTTTGTTTCACTTACAGAATGCTTTCTGGTGGCACTTGCATCTTTCTTTATCTCTCCACCATTTTACAGCCTACCAGTTGATGCAGTTTGTTTATTCAACCAAAGCCAAGCCTGTGTGTATCTCCTGTGTCTGTCCTTCTTTGTCCTCCTACTCAGTGTTGATCTGTGCCACACCGAGTCTGTATAAAGCATCCCTGATCGCCACCTCCCCGGGTTGGCAGGCCTTTACAACGTAGCTGATCTGCTGGTTTACGATGTCCCTGCTGGTGAGGAAATCTACCAGTCGATTGTACAGGTAGTAATACGCCGCGTTGCTGAAGGTCACAGGTTGTTCTCTTGTGTGGCGCACCGATAAACAGCGATCTTTTTCTTCAGAGTCGCTCTCTGGGGTTTCTGTCGGTTCCGTTTGTTGTCCGTGTTTCTGATCCTCCTCTTCTTTCTTCGCGGTCAGCTCTGCTACCAGACTGACGTACGGCTCCAGGTCTTTGCAGCCGATCATGGAGTGGTGCTCTGAAGCAGGGGGCTCCGGGGACGCTCCCGGCGGACAAACCAGCCAACGGGAGTGAGATTTGGTGATGGGGTGGAGGGCCTGCTGGTTGTCTGCTACCGAAGACAGGTCGGCGCTGTATGGCACGTCTTTTAGCTCAGGGCAGGACACGAGCTGAGACAGAAACAGAAAAACTGAAAGTCTTTTCCAAAAAACAACCAAACACAGAGTTGTTGAAATGTTCTTTACTGATATAGATCTACTATAAGCTGGAAAGATTAAAGCTAACAGGTCCACACATTAAATAAACTGGGGGGTTAATAATTATTAATAATTGTTTCACAAGATAAATAAAAGTCTGTATTTTCATCTACAGCTAAAAGGCTAGCCAGTGAGCATTCATTGAATGGATGGTAACTAAGAAATGTTTTCAGTATGTAAATCTCACAGAACCACCCACCTCTGGCTTTTCGAAGGGGTCAGAGAAGCAGCCTTGGTTCCTGCCCCACATCTGGGTTGCCAGTTCTGGATACTGCAGGTCAGTGCAAAGGGCCACCTGCTGGGGGCAGTCACAGACGTAGACTGGAGGCCAGTAACGAGAAGACAGCAGCAGATCGACATGGTCCCGAGCCGTCTCTCCTCTTATTAAATACTTGGAGGAACACACCACCTGGAGACGGGGGAGAAAAGGGAACTCTGTCAGACACACGGGAGCCATTTGGGTTTCAGTTCTTACTTTACTAAGCATAAAGAAACTGAAGAAGAACGCGCAATTGTTGCATTAGAGACTTTGAAATGTTACACTGCCATAACAATGTGGTGAGGTTTGACAGACTGAATTTATCTGTTTGACACAATTGAGTCTTAGTCATTTCTGGTGAAGCTAAGACCACGACTCTGGGATCCTCAAAAACATCATCAGAGGTGAAACAAATGGTCAAACATACAGCAGAGCTCCTTTAAGATGGCGACTGATGTCTCAGTATTATCTGTGGAGTTCACAACCAGCATTCGGCCGTGATGGGCGTTCTGAAAACACGAACATTTATAACCAGGTGCCTCAGACTGCACATTACACACTGAGCAGGCTGCTGGTTTTACCTGGTGGGGGCAGACTTTGGACAGCTTGCCGGCGGTGAGGTGTGCTGGGGGCTGTGGGGTTGTGGAGAGACCACCTCGAACATGCGTGTACAGGCTGACCAGAGAGGCCAGCAGCTCATCCTGACAGGAGACAGAAATACAGGTTTCATTCATTATAACCAAACAGAGATATTACGAGAGATATCGTTATTAAGAAAACCTTTTTTTTGGTTGTTAAACTGAAGCTAACATGCAAATCAGAGCACTAACAAAAAGATGAAATATGCAAAACTTGAATGTGGAATAAATGATTTTGAACTCACTGCTGTCTCAATAGCTGCCTAAGAGAGACTTGATTAGACTTGAGCAAAACACTGTTTGTTTGTCTGTTTATAACACTAACAATCCATTGCATGTTTTGTATATTAAACTCCACACTACTCACTAATTTCAGCTGCCATAATAAAATATTTGATTCAGTAATTAAAATTAAAATGATTAGATCTCAAGTATAACAGCACACTTTATTTCATCCCTCACACACACAAATACACACCTTGGAGGAGCCTTGGGTATCATTTACCCCACAGCGGTCCAGGATCGTTCTCAGCTCTTCCTCGTTCAGCTCTTCAGTCTTCTCTAATGTCAGCTGATTGTCGTGAATTAGACGAACCAAAACCGACGGATCTCCTGAATAAAAAACATCATAAAAATTTTTCCATGGAAAACATAAACCGCTTCAAGTAAAACTGCACAACCTATGAAACATTATAGGTCAATTATCAACCTGTGAGGAACAATAATGTATTCTAGGAGTAAACGTTCAGGTTTCAGTCGGGTCTGAAACGATTGATAATGAAAGATTAATTGTTTTCCTGTACCTGCAGGTTGCTGTATGTGTGGCAGGACCTTGTCCTTCTCTGTGTTGATAACAGTGGGACTCCTCATCAACGGGGGTGCAAAAGGAGCGATGATGGAAGCGTCGACTCGTGTTATGGGGATTTCTGCGGGGAACACTGCTTGCTCGATAGCTTCACTCTCCATGGTCAGCCAGAAGTCATCCACATGCACCTCATCTGAGACGGAGCACTCGGGCCAGGTAAACTGCAGAAAGACACACCGGTCCATCCCAAATCAGCTAAACAGCCACCGATGACTTTCTATTTCACATATATTATTGACATTTTCTTAACACTCTGTCACCTCCACATGCTTGAGCTCCAGGACGTTGTTCGTGTACCTCTGGGCAATCTCGAGTTTTGGAGCAACGCCGCAAATGCCGCAGATCATGTCGTTGTAGTCTCGTACCGTCAGGCACTCAAAGGCCCAGTAGCCGGTCAGGAGAAGCTCCTGAATCTGAGACGACTCTTCGGGACTTAGAGTGTGGACGGGATGGCTCGGGTTGTGATCAAACACAGACCCGGCAGCTTGAGAGGGGGGCTGGCCCAGTTTGATGTTGGCCCTGATCTTCAAGAACAAGTCGATACTTACCAGCAGTCTGTTCCCAATGTTGAACAAACCTGAAGAAACAACAACAATTAGGTCCAATTCACTAACTTTAAAGTTGGAACATTATTTTTATCCTACTAGACAAAGATGCAAGTGTAAACTACTCATGAAACTTCCACTTTTTTTTAACCTTCCGATGCAGTTTTTTTTAAACAAGCATAGAGTAAAATATCTGTAATACTGGATTCATACAAAAGAGGCAAACAGAGACATTTGTGTTGACAGACAGAAAGTCTAAAACATGTTTACAGACACCTTGGCTGCCAGCAGAGGCAGAAAACTTCCTCATCGGGACGAGCTTGTGACTGAGCGTTGCATAAATATACAGGAAGAAAACTGTGGTTTTTGACATAATGAATAAAATGCAACAATTAAAGCTGTAATTAAAATCCACTTTGTCTTTATAAATAAGCAACAATAGGGAAGGTCATCGATGCACTGCACTAATATTTAATTCTTGATTTAAACATTTATAAAGAATAAAGATGTTTATCTGAACAGTGTAATAAGAAATGTTTAAGATGCTGTAAGTGACTACAAATGGGGCTTTAAGGAAAAAGATGGACAAACAGTTGTGAAAAATTTAATTCCGCTGATTATATACAGCAGTGGTGTCCAACCCTGGTCCTCGAGGGCCACTAACCTGCATGTTTTAGATGTTTCCCTGCTCTTCAGCAGCTCTTCATGTTCTACAGAAGCCTGTTAATCACCCATTGACTCAATCAGGTGTGTTGGAGCAGAGAAACAAGTAAAACCTGCAGGATAGTGGCCCTCCAGGACCAGGATTGGAGACCACTGATTTACAGTGTATGAAACATAATTTACTGTTGCAGCGCCCCCTTTTGGCTAAACAGAAAAACACTGACAGTAGCTGAGAAACTGTCCAACAGTTCCTCACTAAACTTGTGATGGATTTTTAAAAGTGTTCGATCTCAGAAGCATACGTAAATAATTATTAAAATTAAGATTATCTGCTAGAGAAAGCAGCTGAATTCATTCAAAGTGTCTGTGTTTACCTGGGTGCAGCTCGGTGAAGCTGTTCAGGGCCAAACACTGAACATTGAGACACACTTTGAGCTGAAGCGTCGCCGTCTGCATCAGCGTCTCAGTGAGCAGCCAGCAGTCCTCCTGTCCTGCAACAGAACTACAGCACGCAAACATGAACGCACAGTCACACATGGACAGCATGCCAAGCAGACAGGGAGCTGAAACGTCCCCCATTAGCACCCAACAGGTCTTCTCACCTCTGCTCCCCTTTGAACAGAGGGTAGTTACACAGGCCGCAGTGAGTGGCGGCTGATTCGTAGCACCGAGGCCACCCCGACTCGACCAGCGTCTCCGTTTCCGCGCCCTCTGCCTGCTCCTGCTCGCTCGTCTGGACGAAGATGATTCTCAGGCCGTTGAGCTCCTGGATGAGGGTCAGCGTTTCCTGCAGCTCTGCTTCGCTCTCAGGGATCTGCAGGGAAGTGCGGAGCAGCTGAATGGTGCTCTGGCGCTGGATGTCCCTCTGAGCAGGACTCAGGTCTTGATGTGGATCCAGCAGAGTCTCAGACTGAGAAAGAGGAAGAAGGAAAACAAAACAAACAAACAAGTGCAGTTTTAGCCACATAAATCAGGCAATGTTTTTATATCAATAGCTTTAATGTTTGTTTACTTTCTGCTATATTTAAAGATATATTTTGATGTTAAATGGGTTCTAAACAAAGCCCCAAAACTGCCAGCATTTTAAAATACATGAAGCAATATTCAGTGTTTAAGCTCAAAAGAAATAAAGGAAGTGAGGTTTGTCTTACTTTTGTAGCTTTGGTATTCTTTTGGGTCAGCTCGTTGCCACATTTTGGGCACACAGCTGGTTTGTGTCTGTTCTTATACACGTAGTCACAAGACGGGTTCTTGCAGCGACCTCTGCCTCGTCCTGTGGACAGTCCCAAATCCTAACAGGAGACATAAATTCATCAAATTATTACATACAGTAAGCAAACCAAGCTCTTAGCATTTATCGTAATCAAACAAGGTCAGATATTAAATGTTGCTTGTGTACTGACAAAGCTGGAAGCTGTTTGTTGTTTGAAAGACATGACTGACACAACGTTCACTCCTCCATCAGCCACTGAAGACACGGGCTGGCTTGGAGAATCCTACAGAGAGATATTCAGCAAGTCAATAACTGGACTTAACCACAGTTTTCTGTTTGTCTTTGATTTTTATCGTCCGTGTGCACGTGTTAACCTGGATGTCTCTGGCTGTGGGGACCATCTGACCAAGCTGCTTTAAAGTGCTGGGTTTGAGACCTGAGAAACTCCCACGAGTCACTGCGGTTTGAAAAACAAAGACCTCAGAAAGTGAATTTAGACATTATTTCCTCACAGGCCAAGAGCACTTATCAATACCAGAACACACCATTGAGTGAACAATTAAATTTAATAGCAGGAGTTAGGAAAGATAAAATGAAATGCACAATACCAGCAGAAGACCTAACGTTGTTGACTTCTTGAAGTTTTTCTTTGTCCGGTGGAACAGCTATGATGTGTAAAAAAGCACCACCTGAAAGACAAACACCAGGAATTACACTGGTAAGAAAAGAAACCGTTGCTTTTAACATTCACAACAATCGTTTTGTGTATGCTTTATGTTTAATCGTACCTGTATTATGGAGGGCAGGGAGGATGGGTCTCACGGGCCTCTTCTGCACAATGGCAGCACTCGTGCTCCGGCTCTGACTGTGAATCACCGCACCTTTGGGTTTGTCTTTCACTTGTCTAGATAATGACGCAAAAAAGAATAAGTTACTTCAATAAACAGTCAAGGCAGGTATTTGATCCATGACCTTACATGCTGCGTCTTTGAAATAAATGGAAAAAAATAAATAGTAAAACTTCTAAGCCCTGCTTTAAACAGCACTGCATTGAATGAATAATCAGCAGAGTTACGATCCAAACATCACAGTTAGTTAAATGGGTTCTGAACACACTTAAAATTCAACTTCACAAACGGATGGACTCATTTCTGTAAAGTAGCCAAAAAAAGTTGGCAGTGAAGCTTACTTTGTTTGTTGAGGTGTCACGCTGCTGCCCTCTAGTGGCATTCCAGCTGCACGCTGCTTTTTCACACACAACTGTCCTCTCCCTTCCTTTTTGCTCCTACTAGTGTTTGCCTTACTGACATCAGCATCCGTCTCCTGGGCAGGTGAGGTTGTGGTTTGATGGCTTTCTGTACGCTCGGCGTCAGCCTCCTGTGGCAGCTGCTTGGAAGCGGCCTCTTTCCCTTGAGTCTTTTTTGCCTGACACAACGTAAAAATAAAAGCTAAATGGATTGGACCTGAGCCGCACATATAACTGAATGCCAGTCGAGGGATTATTTGACACTTACAGAGGGGCTCCATTTTCCTCCCAAGTGGCTCCCACAGTCAGGACATGTAGACGGTTTGTGACGGGTGACATACACGAAGGAACAGCCAGGATTTAGACACCTCCCTCGACCTCTCTTTGTATACGTCTTCAAAGACTGCAGAAAAAAACAAGAGAGGAAAATCTCTTCATGTCTTATTTTCCTTCAAATATACATTTTCAACATTGTTTTCTATGCTGTCCTCATAAAATGCACTTAGACTCAACTGTTGCTTGAAGAAATGACATTAAAGTAAGACAAACAAAGTGGGTGTTTACCATTTTATATGCAGGTTTTGCAGTTTCTGATTTGACTCCTAAGGAGATCATCATCATTGGGCGCAAAGATCCAACTCCTGCTGCAGACTGAGGCTCCAGGAAGCTCTGGATTAATGGAGAAATGATTAAAAGTTATTAAACTGGTGAGACACTCAGTTTTTAAAGTACCGACAATGAACAAATTACTGAATAAATATCATTCTTTTCTTTTTGTAAAAGGGTACAGACAGGGAAGTTTCACCTGCGAGGGGACGATGGTTACCACCTGTGTAGCTTCCCCTTGCGTCTGCGGCACCACCGTCCCGTTGTAACAACTCTTGGCAGGTTTTGCCTCATTTCGTTTCAGTGTCCCGCCATTCACAGTGACGTCAACAGAGCCCTGTGAGACATTTGCAGAGGTCACGCTTTTTGATGAAGATGGGGCTGAAATTCCTTGGAGGGCATCCGTTTTCTCTCCTGTATCACCGGCAACAACGCGGCGCTCTGAAAGTTCCACCTCGGCAGCCAGCCCAGCCGGTGTGAGCTGGGACTCCTGGGGAAGGGAGACCGAGTGCACGCCTCCTCCAACTGAAAAGTCCAGAGATCCTATGCTCACCTCTGGCTGATGACTTGAGGAGTTGCCTTTAGGCAGGAGAAAGCAGTTGGCTCTGGGCAGGATTTTGCGGAAGCCTGGTAGTTGTTTGGAGGGGCTGAATGAGGACTGAGAGAAAAACACAGTGAAGAAAATTCTCAATCAATAAAACAAATAATGTAAGAGCTGTGTTGTCTCTGCTGTGAGCCAATTCATTGTTGGCTTGTCTATTTAAAAATTAGCCAAAAGAAATACTGCATTTACAAATAACATCTATTGATTTGCCAACATGAGTAATCAGAAATGCCTCATCATAAAAGGGGCTCTGGAAGTCCTGCCAGACAGAATTTCAAGAGATAATAAATAAATAAATATCTTTAGATTCACAAGTTTAATCTGAGGTCTTTTAAAAATAAAAACATCATCAGTTTCATGTGACATAAATGTCATGGTCTTCTTACCCTAAAAAACAGTTTAGAGTAAATATACAAATAGTTTAAGCTGCTTTCCTTTTACATTACTGAAGGAACAGATTACAGTCACATCATACTAGTAAAAAAGACAAAATAATAACTACAAGCCAGGTCTGTGTGCAGACATCTTGATTTTGAGAATAATTTGACTTAAGGCTTCACAGCTGATCAGATCAACTTTGTCAATATAACAAAACAAATGAAGATGTAACTTACTGTGTCTTTACCCTCCCTCTCCAGCTTGGCTCTCTCGAGATAGCAGCTTTTCTCAGAAACGCTGAGGCTTTTCCAGCTCTCGCTGATCTTTTTGTTGACCACTGATTGTGGCATATTTCGAGATCCAAGCTGCATGATATGATGAACGTCAAAGTAGTACAGCAGGAAGGCAGACCTAAGACAAAATTGATTCCACAAACACAAACAAAACAAGACAAAATAAGAGGTTTTTAAGGCTCGCTCGGTTATTGGGACATGCCTTGAAGCTCACATTACCGTGGCTTCTTGGGTCTCTCGACATTGTCCTCTTGAGCTTTGTTTCTCCTCTTTTTCGGGGTAGTCACGTCCACTTCTGTGTAGTCCACTTCCTCAGACACTTTGGCAACCTCTAACACCTCCTCTTTGTCCATGTTTTCCAAAGACACTGTTAAAAAATACACAAGATAATTTACTATTTGTGTTTAAACCAACAGAAAAGGAAGAATCATTTGCAGAAACGCTGTGCCACAAATCCAACAAGTCCATTATCACTAAAATGGAAAACTCCATTACAACCTAATGCAACATTATTAGGATGAATTGCCTCAGAGTGTTTAAAAAAATAACACTGCATTTCACCAGTTTTTATGAGAATCCTGCATTTTTAGGTGCTTTCTCGTAGGATGGTTGGTGAAATAAGGTATTACAAACAGCAGAATGACCAACTAAACCAAAGAAGTTGCATGTAAAACAGAGGTCCTTCCATGCTTTACAACCAGGGTTAATGGCGTGTTGTAATACTGCCTGTATAGCCAGTCGGTTGTCCAATGAAATGCCTTCTTGTTGAAACCTTACCTACAATTTTCCGTGGCTCCAGAAACTGCTCTAAAACAGTCCTTAGGAGTGGCCAGAGAAGCCGTGCATCGGGTCGACGGTAAGTCACGCTGTGAATCCTCTACGCGCCATGTTTCAGCAGGAATTTACGGTGTATAAATGTCCGTAAAAGCTGAAAAGAACCATCGCTATCTCGTCGTCTAGCTGGGGGGGGGGGGAAACATGGCGGTTTGTTGCCATGATCTTCAGCCAATCACATGCCGCGATAGAGGAGCGCGGACCAATCAGGAGAGACGTTTTTGGTCACGTGATAGTTGCAGACGATTGATGATGCGTTTGAGAGCGTAGGTTAGCGTAGTTTCTGAAGCCGATTCTGTGTTCACATGTTTCTGATTAAGATCACAAGTTACTCAGTAGTGGCTAACTTTAAAAAAATACAGACAAATATCTATTTATTTGACTTCTTCTGTTGAATGAATGCAGGTACAAGTAAACATCCAAGGTTTGAAAATTTAAAAGAACATAAACGGTTATTTAACTCTATATTAGAACAAAAAGTTAAGGAACGTGGATCTTTTAGTCAATAAATAGCACAACATAATAACTTTGAGCAAATCATCATCATGAAGATCCCATTCTCACCTAAAAATCTAGTCTAATTAAAACTCAATGCTTTATTTTCAAATCAGAATAATAATTTTTTTTTCCTAATCATGAATTGATTTGACTTTTAAACATCTTCTGGTTTATATCAGCAGAAGTTTATCCAAATGACTTTTCTGCTGATTTAACATTAATATGAAAACAACTGTTTGGAAGATTTTTTCCTCGTTGACTTGAGCTCTTTAACCTTCAAGTTATTTTAAAATAAACACATAGATGTTATCACACTTTTACGTTTATAGAAACCACATAAAAACTAAATGTAAAAAGGATAAGCTGTCTGAAAAGTTGTTCCATTTTTTTGCATAATATTTATATTTATATTTGACCCTTTCAGTTTTTCCTGCCTGTAAAGGAGAGGGCATGTGTGAACGAGCAACTCACTTTCATTTCATCTGCTAAAGTCACTGCTTCAATATTACCACAAAATGGACAAATCTGAGATAGGTTTTAAAGTTTTATTTATGATTATTTAATAACGTTGGTTCCCTTTTTCTCTTCCCCCTTCACAGCAATAAATATTTGACCATTAAAGAGGACTATAGAGGACGTAATGGTTGTACTGTTAATAGAACAAACAATTAATCAGTAAGAGTCGGTGTTCAGGCCACGAGAGAATAAAAAGAACAAGTATTTCCAACACTAGTTGTACTTAGTATGAACTTCCTAAGAGACAAGGCATTTCTGTAGTTCCTCTGTCTGCTCAGAAACCAAATAAAAATTATCAAAGTTGACACTAAGTTCCACATAAGCTGCAGCAAATGACTACGCTGTGATAAAACAACTTCATCATCTCTTTCTCCACTAAATAAATACGTTTGATTCAGGTGAACGCAGGCAAACAGATACTTGTTATTTCAATCTTAAGTTTTAAGAAGCCATACCAGTCATTATAGGTGTAATCTGATATTTATTATATATTTATTAAACTGTTTTCATTTGTTCTGAATCAGAGAAAAAGCAAAGAGTTATTACATTGTGTGAAGATGAAATACAGCCTGCAATCATGAAAGGTTCTTAAAACTGAAAACAGTAAATAATTCACAGAAACTGTTGCTTTTACAACATCTTCAGGCAGGGATCACAAACTAACGAGGACTCAGACAAGTACTGAAAGCAAAGAGAAACATAATAAGCTTTGATTTTTAGATAAAAAATAACATTCAGTGAAGGGGAAAAAGCGTTGGGCTTCGCTCCTTCTCTGTGCCTGACTTGAGTTGTCTTTTTTCACATCACCTGTCTTTGTTGACTTTTGTGTGCACACTATCGTCCCCCGCAGGTTTAGACGGCTGAGGTCTCTTTGAAATCTTGACCTATCCGTACTCCACCTGCTCCTCCACTTTCTGCTCCACTCGCCTCCCCTGCTGCTGCACAATCCTGACATCACTGTAGGTCAGCTCCTGGTCATCTTCCTCCCCTGCAGAGAACAGGAACAAGTCACACAGTCCACTGAGGATACAATCACTGCAGACTGATCCTTTAACTGTGAGGAGCACGCAGCGATCCAGGAGCAAGGTTTGTACCTGTGTTTAATTGTTTTTTCCTCTTGGCACAGATGACCGATGTGCTGACGGCCAAGAAAAGCACAAGCGCTGAGAGAACACCGACCACTAGTGGCCACTGCTCTGTTTCAAAATAAAAGACAAACACTGTGTGTGGTTCGATGAAGACAATGAGAGTTGAGTTTTCACCTAATAATGCACCTGTTACGGGTTTCAGCTTGACTGGATGGTAAGTAATTTTAGGGGTTTTCTCCTTACCCCCAATACTGTGTGGACCTGTTGTTGTTGGTTCGACACACAGGGTGTTATTTTCTTTAAACACCCACTCAGATGTGTGTGTCCCATTTGAAGTGCAGTTAATGAATATGAAGCCTATGAGGAAAAAAAACTTTCATTTATGTTGTGATGATAATCAAAATGATCAGATTACTTATTATCTTAACTCACCACAGCCAGCTGCCACAGGTTGATCCCACAGTAATTGTTTGGACAAATTACTGACATGATTCCTGACTGAGCAGGTCAGACGTCCTGAGACGTTTTGTCTCAGAACGATGATGTTAGTCTCATTATTCCTGAAGAGGAGCTCAGAGTCTGTCAGTGTGTGTCCATCCAGAGTCCAGCTGTACTGAGGACTGTCCCCTTCCTCAGAGGAGCAGGACACTTTCATCTGTCCCTGAGACAAACACTGAGGGACCAGCTGGACAGAAGACACAGGAGCTGACAGAAACATACAAATGGTTTTCAGCACTATGATAAATTATGATCATTTTTAAAGTTAGTTTGAAAAATATCATAAATATTATCAGCTCAGCATCAAATGTCAACATCAGTCTCCATATCTGTCTACTAGTCTGACCTAATTTACTAGATAGAAAAAATAATTACCTTGAACAAACAGCTGCAGAGTTTTCTTTACTCTATATATTCCCCAAAAATTAAAGATAAAAAGTTTGTATTCACCACTGTCAGTCCTTCGCAGGTAATTCATTCTAACTGTTCCATTACTGGGAAAAAAGCTAGATGTATTCATAATGTTACTGTCTTCAAGTTTATACTGTTTCCACAGAAGTAAAGTTTTTTTGTTATGCTTCCACTCAAATCTGTTTATTTCTGAGGCCTTGTTCATCAGCTGAATGTCCACAGTTCCTCCTAAAGCTCCATAACACTGAGCTCCATCCTGTCTGTCATCCCAGTGAGGTTCCACACCTGTAAGAAAAAGATGATTAACAAATAAGATTTTATTCTTCATTGGAAAACCAAAAATACGAAAACAAAACGAACAGTGATGAATTAATTAGTTGCTTTAGTTTCAGAGCTCCACTGTCAAACAAGACAACAATGTTCGTCCAACATTCAGGGGTCTTACTGAGGTCATTAGTAAACAATACAGAAGTAAAAAAATCTCTTTTGATTTATGTACAGTTAACCCTCCCAGTGATTTTAAAATCATGTGGCTGAGGCAAAATGTTTGTTTTGATGCAAAATACAAAAAGAATGTTTTAATCCATCCTGCAGCAAACATACATCAGGACGTAACTTCAAATATTAATATGTGAACTGAAAGAAATGAAGTTTTTATCGTCCAGACTTTTCATCACCACCATCAAGGAAGTGATGTTTTCTGTAGCGTCCGTCTGTCTGTCTGCGCACAACATTACTCAAAAAGTTATGAATGGATTTTCATGAAATTTTCAGGGAACATCAAACACGCTACAAGGAACAAGTGACTCGATTTTGGTGCTGATCCGGTCAAAGGTCACAGGTAACCCCTTTGTTAAAAACTTCTCTCTGCTCCTACATGTGACCCTTTTGTTTCCTTCGTCAAGGAAGTTTTCTGTTGTGTCCGTTTGTTTGTCTGTCTGTCTGCCTGTTAGCAAAGTTCAGGGAAAAACTAATGAACAGACTTGGATGAAATGTTCAGAAAATGTTGGGGTTTTTTTGTTTTTTGTTTTTTTAAATAGAATCAGTTTTGGTGCTGATCCGGATTATAATTCAGATCGCACTGTTTTTTAATCTCACTGTGGCCTTGGAGGAGATTTGTGCTCTCTGAGTGCTTCTAGTTTTTATTTTATGTAACAGTTTTATGTTAGTTATTTATCTTTCACATGTGTTGTATTTATATAGGGAGTATAATTAAATGAGTTCCTGCTTCTTTCAGAACAGATGAAACAGTGGCAAGTACATTATTGTTTTTCTTTTCTATCACACACTCTGATCCTATTCAGCCTATTCTAAACTGAATTTGGTAAAATATCTCAAACGGGTGGAAATTAAAAATTCAGGTTGAATGTTATTTAGATCATTAATTTTCCAACAACTAGTTAATTTACCAACAAGTCTTTAACTGTGTTTATTCCTCTCATCATGGACAACAAGTCCTGTGAATTTGGAGACATTTGTTC